>NC_134696.1:0-70000 GCF_050947455.1 Rhinoderma darwinii
GTTAACAGTTAAGTTAAACAGTTATTTAACGTTAAAGTTAAACACGTAGTCACAGTTCAAGTTAAACGTTCCAGTTAACGTTAAAGTTAAATTTAAAGTTAAGTTACAAGTTCAACGTTACAGTTAAAGTTAAAGTTAAGTTAAAGTTCACAGTTAAAGTTACACGTTAAGTTCAAGTTAACAGTTAAAGTTAAAGTGTTAATTAAGTTAGTTATTAGTTATAAGTTAAAGTTAACGTTCAAGTTAACGTTAAAGTTAACAGTTCACGTTACACACGTTAACAGTTACCAAGTTACGTTAACCGTTTACCGTTAAACCGTTCAAGTTAACGTTCAACGTTACCTTAACGTTACCCGTTCCCTAACCCGTTCCTAACGTTAAACAGTTCCCGTTCCGTTCACGTTAAAGTACGTTACCTAACCCTAACCCTAACCCTAACCCTAACCCTAACCCTAACCCTAACCCTAACCCTAACCCTAACCCTAACCCTAACCCTAACCCTAACCCTAACCCCTAACCCTAACCCTAACCCTAACCCTAACCCTAACCCTAACCCTAACCCTAACCCTAACCCTAACCCTAACCCTAACCCTAACCCTAACCCTAACCCTAACCCTAACCCTAACCCTAACCCTAACCCTAACCCTAACCCTAACCCTAACCCTAACCCTAACCCTAACCCTAACCCTAACCCTAACCCTAACCCTAACCCTAACCCTAACCCTAACCCTAACCCTAACCCTAACCCTAACCCTAACCCTAACCCTAACCCTAACCCTAAACCCTAACCCTAACCCTAACCCTAACCCTAACCCTAACCCTAACCCTAACCCTAACCCTAACCCTAACCCTAACCCTAACCCTAACCCTAACCCTAACCCTAACCCTAACCCTAACCCTAACCCTAACCCTAACCCTAACCCTAACCCTAACCCTAACCCTAACCCTAACCCTAACCCTAACCCTAACCCTAACCCTAACCCTAACCCTAACCCTAACCCTAACCCTAACCCTAACCCTAACCCTAACCCTAACCCTAACCCTAACCCTAACCCTAACCCTAACCCTAACCCTAACCCTAACCCTAACCCTAACCCTAACCCTAACCCTAACCCTAACCCTAACCCTAACCCTAACCCTAACCCTAACCCCTAACCCTAACCCTAACCCTAACCCTAACCCCTAACCCTAACCCTAACCCTAACCCTAACCCTAACCCTAACCCTAACCCTAACCCTAACCCTAACCCTAACCCTAACCCTAACCCTAACCCTAACCCTAACCCTAACCCTAACCCTAACCCTAACCCCTAACCCTAACCCTAACCCTAACCCTAACCCTAACCCTAACCCTAACCCTAACCCTAACCCTAACCCTAACCCTAACCCTAACCCTAACCCTAACCCTAACCCTAACCCTAACCCTAACCCTAACCCTAACCCTAACCCTAACCCTAACCCTAACCCTAACCCTAACCCTAACCCTAACCCTACCCCTACCCCTACCCCTAACCCTAACCCTAACCCTAACCCTAACCCTAACCCTAACCCTACAAGATGGAGTCTGCATCAGGGACAACGCCCATAGAAGACACCGCCCTGGAATGCAAGAGGAGTGTGCAGATGAACGTCACAACTGAATAGAACCAATGGGGCTTAAGCACGCCCCACATCTCTAGGGAGGAAACTTGTAATTCTGTGTGTAATAAAGCAGTTGTACTTCCTACTTCACTGAGGGGGGATCTTTACCAACATTTCTGTCTCGTGCATTTCTTCCACGCATGCCCTCAGTTTCCAATTTACAGAGGTGGTTATTCGGTGTGGAATAACAGGGAAAGGAACCCTGACATATGGACAGGAAGACAGAGAGCTTAAAAGGCTCATCCCACCACCCACTCGCCAGTGTTCTTCAATTACTACACCAGGATGGATGCAACCCCATTTTAGCAATACCAAATTATAATGCTTAGGGTGGGACTGCGGATTGGAGGACTTTCCGTCCAAAATTAAATCCGTATCAGACAGAACATGGAGCTTATAATGTCTGCAGAACGTATGATGACCAAGTGGCAGCTCTGCAGATTTGGTCCATAGAGGCTTCTCTTCTTTCTGCCCAGGATGCCGAAACTGCCCTCGTTGAATGGGCTTTAATGCCTTGTGGGGCACATAGTCCTTGTGACTCGTAGGCTTCTTGTATGGTAGTTTTGAGCCTTTTGAGGCTTTCTTTCCTCTATTCTTTCCCCCATACAGGACAAATAGATTTTTATCTGGTCTCCAGGAGGAGATTCTATCCAGATAGTGGAGAATTGTTCGGCTGACATCCAGGCAATGGAATTTTTCTTCTTGTTGGTTTTTAGGATCTGGATAAAAGGAAGGTAGAATTATTTCTTGTTCTCTATGGAATGCAATAGATACTTTCGGAATAAAGGAAGGATCCAGCTCCAGAATGATCTTGTTTTCTTGTACTTTCAGGTAGGGTTCTATGACCGGCAGAGATTAGATTTGTCCAATCCTTCTTGCTGAAGTAATAGCGACTAAGAATGCAGCTTTTAGAGTTAATAAATGCAAACTAATCGTGTCAAGCAGCTAAAAGGGGGGGGGGGAGCCGTTAACACTACATTCAAATCCCAGGTAGGTACTGTTTTATTTAGGGAAGGTTTCAATTTAGAAACTGCTTGAGTGAATCTTCTGACCCTCCGATGTTCAGCTAAAGGAGTATTGAAAAAATTACTTAAGGCTGAAATCTGCACTTTTAAGGTACTAGGGCTTTTCTGAATCCGGATTGTAGAAAATCTAGGATGTTCGCGATGTTGGGAGAAAAGGGGTCTGGTCCTGGATCTCTATACCAGGAACAGAATTTCTTCCAAATTTTTAGATAGATTTTTTTAGGTAACTTCTTTATGACTTGATAAGATAGTTGAAATTACCTCGTCTGACAAACCGTTGTTTCTCAAGATCTGCCTTTCAAGATCCAGGCTCACAACTTCAGAGTTTCTATTCCCTGAAAGAATAAGGGACCCTGGGAGAGAAGATTCTTCTTGACTGGGAGCATGATAGGGTCTTCCAATGCTAGGTACCTTATGATTGGAAACCAGCTTCTTTTTGGCCAACAGGGAAGAATAATGATGAGCTTTGTCAAATCTTCCTGGATTTTTCTTAATACCATTGGTATTAGAGGAAACGGAGGAAAGGCATAGGCCAGATCCATGTCCCAGGGTTGGGACAGTGCATCTACCCCCAATCGGTTGTCTTTGAGATTTAGGGAGAAGAACGTCGCTAATTGGGAGTTTTTCCTTGTGGCAAAAAGGTCTATTTGTGGATAACCCCATCTTCGGGTTAAGGACAGAAAGACTTCCCTGTTTAGGGACCATTCTCCAGGGTCTACTTTTTCCCGACTCAGGAAATCTGCTGGTTCTCTGAGCCTTTTAGGTGGACTGCAGAGACTGATAGGACATTTTCTTCTGCCCAACTGAAAATTTGTGCAGAGAGGGCCTGAAGAAGAGCATGTCTTGTTCCCCCTTGATGGCGAAGAAAAGAAACCGCTGTTGTGTTGCCCGATAAAATCCTTACATGCGTCCCTTTTATGATGGGTGAAGCTCTTATAAAGGTCTCCCATACGGCTTTTAGTTCCCTGAAGTTTGAGGACTTCATCTTCATCTGAACAGGCCGTGTGCCTTGAAAATGCCTGTCTTGGATTATCGACCCCCAGCAGTGTTTGCTGACATCTGTGGTAATTACCACATAAGGAGAAGTTCCCCAGGGGACCCCCGTGCTCATGTTGTTTGTGCAGAGCCACCAATGGAGAGATGATTTCACGGTTTCGGAAATCTGAATCCTTGAATTCAGAGTCCTGTTTTCGATACCACTGGGACAGGATCAGATTCTGTAAGGGTCTGGAGTGAAATTGACTCCATGGAATAGATTGGATGCAAGACATCATCAATCCCAACATCCGCATTCCTTCCCTTATGGAACAGGAGCTCTTCCCCCAAAATGTCCTCACTTCTGCCAGTAGAAGTATTTGTTTCTCCCTTGGGAGGAAGGAATGTTGAAGGGAAGAGTCTAGTAGCACTCCTAAGAAGACCTTCTGTTTTTGGGGTGGAAGACTTGACTTCTGGAAGTTGATTATCCATCCCAATTCCTGTAGTAGGGAAAGAACCTGTGACCGATGACTGTTTAGTATCTGCTGTCAACAGGAAGTCGTCTAGATATGGGATAATTACTATGCCCTGACTTCTTACGAATGCCATAATCTCTGCCAGAATTTTTGTAAAAATTCTGGGGGTGGAGGAAATGCCGAAGGGGAGGCAGACAAACTGTAAGTGGAGAATGGAAGGACCGTTCTGAATCGCAAATCTGAGGAATCTCTGGTAAGCGGGGTGGATAGGGACGTGATAGTAAACATCCTTTAAATCGATCGTACACATTGACGCTTCTTCCCTTATTAGAGGAATAGTCGATCTCATAGACTCCATCTTGAATTTGCGATGTTTTACCCATTTGTTCAGTAACTTCAGGTTGATTATTGTCCTGTAAGAACCGTTTGGTTTCTTGATTTTTTAATATTGGCCCTTGAATTTTTTGTTGTGGGGAACTGGAGTAATTGCTCTCAATTCGAGCAGTTTCTGGACGTCCAGGATAAGGATCTGATGAAGGTCTTTTGCTTGGTACTCGGTTATTAGAAATGTCTCTGGAGGAATGGAGGAGAATTCTAATTTGTACCCTTGTTCTATAATATTTAGAACCCAAGGGTTCTGGGTTATTCCACTCCATTTGGAAAAAAATGTAGGAGTCTTCCCCCCACGCTCTTGGCGTCATTGCTTTGAGGGCTGAAATTAGTTATTGGGGTTAAGGAGATATCCTCAACCCCTTCCTCCCTTGGAGTAACTACAGCGACCGGACTTCCCTTTCCTGCTGTAGTTCTGTAAGGTTGGCTCCCTCTGTTGGCGAAACATCCGAAACGGAGTTGTTTTTTTAGGTTTCTCTTCTGGAATACCCTTTTTCCTATCCACTGCATTCTCCAGCATGTTATCCAGGAGAGGACCGAACATCAGAGACCCTGTAAACGGGATAGAACACAACTTGTTTTTGGACTTCGTATCTCCTGACCACATTTTGAGACATAATGCTCTTTTAGCAGCATTTGAGAGAGCCCCATTCCTGGCCGCAATTCGGATGGATTCTGCTGAAGCGTCTACCAAGAATTCGGTTGCCATCTTTAGTAAGGGCAGAGATTCTATTAGATCTTGTCGTGATGGTTTCATCATCAAATGGGTCTCCAGCTGGTTTAACCATATAAACATTGCTCTTGATACTGATGTGGCCGCGATATTCGTAGAGATCAAAGTGGATGAAGATTCCCAAGCTCTTTTCAGCAGCCCGTCTGTCTTCCGGTCCATGGGGTCCTTCAACTGAGAGGAGTCTTCAAAGGGGATTGTGTTGTTTTTTTTTAGCAACCCTGGCTACTGGGACATCTACTTTTGGGATCAAATCCCAAGATTTAGTGTCTTCTGGATCAAAGAGAAGTCTGTTTTTCAATTCTCTTGAAATTAAGTCTTTTTTCCGAATCCTCCCATTCAGTCATTACCATTCTCTTGAGATTTTCGTTTACCGGAAAAATCTTAGTTTTCTTCTCCGTTCGGCCCCCAAACATCTGGGGTTTGTCTTCTTCAGGAATATCCATGGTCTCCCGTATTGCCTGGACTAAGGTATCGGACATCTCAGAAGAGAAGAATTTTTTTTTCTCCTGAGTAGATGAAGTTGAAGGCAAGAGTTCCTCTCCTTCTTCTAACGCACCCTCCGATAAGTAATAACACTCCTGCGCCAAGTCAGACCCCTGGGATGGTGGACAATAATTTTGTTCCACTTCAGCCCATGGCCTTTTTGCCTGGGAGTGTGAGGGAGTTCCATGAGGAGGGGCGAGGGAGGCTACTGACTGACTCACTTCTTCACAAATCATAGCCCTAAGTTCAGACATAAATGTTGGTTGTTCCTCTTTTCGTAATTTTGAAATACAATCTTGACACAATTGTTTCCTAAGTCGCACATTTTTTAACCTCCGAGAGGAATCTTTATCCTAAAGAGAACAGAAAGCAGGTAAAGTATGGTGTACTTACATACGGAGTCATAACCCTTACAAAAGGGTGAGACTCACGTGACCCCGGGACATATCCGGAATTCCGTCAGAACGAGGAAGTTCCATTACCGCAACAATGCAATATCCAATCCACAAGATATAAATCCACGTTAGAGGTATCAGCTCTAACTACATACCTGTGCGTGCTCCTTTAAATGCGGGCGTTTTGAATTTCCCGCCTTCCAAGATGGCCGCGGACCGGAAGTAGCCCGACGTCATTTCCAGTCACGGCTATTCGATTAAGGGGTGGCCGCGTCATAGCCGGCGACTGAGATTTCCGGCTATGCGGCGCTTACGAGGATGTTTGCTGGCGCTTCCAACCATATGGAGCTGCCGGTCCCCGCATGGTCACGCAGCCAGGCCGGAGCCTGCTGGGGAATCCCGAACCCCACACACTATCGGAACCATGCCTAAGATAGGTGTTTTAGGTTGGGAGCTAAGGGACCTTTAGTTTGTGGGGTATTAGCCTAGGTCTTAGGAGGAATAGAAGGGGGAGTGCATGGACTCCCCGATCTTGCCCCCTGCAGCATCACAGGAGCGACGTCTCTCTGCTCCTGACCCTGTAGGGACAGGAAGAACACTGGCGAGTTGGCGGTTGCAGGGGCCTTTTAACCTCTCTGTCTTCCTGTCCCTATAGAGGTCAATAGGGCCACCTCCTGTGGTGCTGTCATGAGGGATGTACTGGAAATAAATATATATATATATATATATATATATATTTAAAAAAAAAAAATCTACTATGCCTCCTGAGTACCACTAAATAAAGCGTGCCATCTTCATAAGAATTTGTTCCCTCTTCACCTACTCATACAATCACGCAGCCCAGGAGACTGTAGGTGAATCTCCCCCTTTGTCGTCTTTCTCTTCTCATCTTTACGGTGACAGGAAGTCCAAGCAGCATTTTATTTAAAGCTGAAAAAAATGAAAGCGTTCGATATTCACACAAACTGTTTTTGGGCCAAAAAACAGCCACAGTCTCATCGAGCAGAAAGAACTATTCCCCCATTAACTTAGGGGAACGTTTAAGCCTTATTCACACTCTGCTATTTTATAGACCTAGTCACACATTTCTATATTGCTATTTTTCTAAACATGTTGCATATATTCCACCTTGCAATTTTTTTTAAAGGCAACATTTTTTTTAGGGACCTGCGAGATGAAACCAGGTTAATGAAGCCGCTTCATACAAACAAATGAGTTTCTTGGTTTGACAATATGAGTAAAGAACAACATTAATGCTGATGTGAGGGGTTCACCTTCCGAAGGCCACAACTTATTTTCAGTATTGTTTGATGCGGTTACAAAGCTTCCAGCACACACTTACTGGCAACCTGCTATGTTCAAATACTGCACGACTAACACGTATATCAAATAGTCCTCATAAGCCATTGTGGGGCCGCCCGGTGACCAGAGGAGGATGACACACTGCGGAGCGTTCAGAGACTTCAGTTCCAGGGCTATGGAGACCACGTGGTGCATGAAACACGCTTAATCCTGGACCCGCAGTCACCCAACTGTAGGAGAACCAGAAACTTTTTTTTTACATTCAAATACAAAACATCTAAAGACCCTTAAAGGGGTTGTCCCGCAAAACACATGTATCCCCTATTCACAGGATAGGGGATACATGTGTGATAGCTGGGGGTCCGACCGCTGAGACCCCCAGCGATAAGGAGAACGAAAGTCCCCCGAAGTGCTCCATGAAAAGCATGGGACTTCTGGGTCTGTGTCCAGCTTGTGTGTCCGGCGGCTCTATGGAAATGTAGATCGAGGATACATGTGTTTTGTGCTAAAAATCCCTTTAACCCAAATATCTCAGCCAACTTTCTGTGCCTAAAAAGAGCATCAAAAACTCCACCTAATTTATTGCCCCAAACAGGTGAAATAAACACTTTAAAAATGGTTTGTTCGGTGCTGAAGCTCCTGTGCTTTGGATTCCAAGAGAAATTTTTATTTTAAAAAAACAGAACGCTTTCCTCGTCCCAGATAAAAAGTTTATAGAAAAAGTCTCTGGCGCAGTCGTCAGATTTTCTGTCAGCTTCCAAAAAAAAATCGAATGTTTTAGTATTTGGCAGTGTTTGTAGTAATCCCGGGACTTGGCTGCAGACCCTTTAACAGTTCATCTGACTCCACGTTTCACTGTCACAGCCACTCACGTTCCCACGCTTAAGAAGCAGAGGACGGTGATTTATTTGGCGGAGGGCAGACAGCTTGTACTTTGGCAAAATGTAAAGGGTTCATAGCGATGCGTGGCCTTCACCCTTTGCAGTGCAATTTTTGAGTGTCTTTCCCGAAAGACTCTTAATTATAGGTTTCCTGTTTCAAATAACAAATGAAGACTTGTGTCGGAAATCTCCCTGGTGAAAGAAAAGAAAAAGAAGGATAAGGTACCATAAATGTTTCTATGCATTGCTGATTTCAGGGTAGAGAATTTTCCACCCAAACACCAGTAATAAACATCTCAGATTTGTGTCGGCTTCAGATTTCAGTATTTGAGCAGATTCGCTTCTTATGTATCCCGATTTGATGTTATCAGTGGACACAGAGGTGACAACTACCATCATGCTCATAAAAAGCAAAATTGTGACAGGGGCTTTGAGTTTAGAGACAAAAGTAAGTGCCAGAAAGTCACAGGCCTCGTGCCGTAGGCGCACAGTGTGAATGGCCACCCTCAAACACCATTTGGCTTTTAATGTAAATGGTGTTTCCCAAGGTCAGAGCTCCGTTTTTCTGATCCCCTGCACAGCATTAGGGGGTAATATGCTCGTCTGCCTGAAGTAGCCACCAGTGCTTAGAAGGGACTAAACTGTTTATGCATGGAATCAAAACACCACTATGCAACAAGTGCCCCCTAGTGGTGACTGCAGGCAGGTTATCAAAGCTCTTGCCGCTATAAAGATATATTCGGTGATAATTTGTCACAGAATATCAGACAGAATCTCCACCTGTTATTAGCTATAGTAACGATTACTTTGCAAGATATTGTATGTAGTCACCTCATCACTTGTCCGCAGGTAGTTTACACCATCGGCTTTTGAAGGGTTCTTGTAACTGAAGGGCGAGAAAAGAACGGTCAGTAATGACAAATCCCAAACCAAGTAGAAAACCCGCATACAAATAATGATCAGATAGTAATACTTTAAAGAATAATGAGCATTCGTGTTTTGTCCTCTGCCCCTTACAAAAAGACCAAAATGGAAAGCGAGAAATAAAACTTGCACCGGCTCTGGGAACTTTCTTTTACAAGACAGAATGGAGAACTCCGGAGACCCCTCGTGCCACACAAATGAAATGCAGCAGTGGTGATGGAATCTCATCTCGTAGACTGAGGGACTACAAGAGCCGCACAACAGACCGTGAGACATTTCCCAGCCCAAGCAGCCGGGAGATCCACGGGACCCATCGTGTGGGGTGTAAATGGGGTGAATATTCTGTACAGGTTCCATATAGGTCCACTGCTCTACGGGTTATACCCACACAATGTTACCTACAAATGCCTAAGGACTTTCAGCACACCAGGGCTGGGCGATCCAGCAAATTCTTCCGATTAATTTGCCGCTAAAGCTTCCCCTGATTTTGTTTTGACACAGAATTGTGAAATCTAATTAATACCAATCAGGAGAGACGCTGCTGAGCATGGAGGAGAAACCTGTCGTCTCCACACAAACCCCCGGGGCCCCGTCCCCCACAGCTGTGACACTGCAGCAGCGGACGTGCAAGGACTTTCAGCGAGGCCACGTTTTCTCAGCCACCACAGGCGATCAATGGCTCAGACCACTGAATCCTTCTGGATCTCCCTCCTCCTCCAGACATACTGAAGCGCGGTACATGCTGCTCTGACTGGGTGAGCTCTGCATCAATTCATACAAATCCCTTTTCTTATGCATATAAATCAATTTATCTAGAATGCCGATTTCAAACTCAACTCCGTTCAGCTGCAGTGCCACCAATAACAGCCGCGGTGCCACCAGTAACAGCCGCGGTACCACCAGTAACAGCCGCGGTGCCACCAGTAACAGCCGCGGTGCCACCAGTAACAGCCGCGGTGCCACCAGTAACAGCCGCGGTGCCACCAGTAACAGCCGCGGTGCCACCAATGCCAGTCGCAGTTGCACACATAATAGATGCAGTGCCACCAATGCCAGCCACAGTAGCGTCAGTAACAGCTGCAGTTCCCGCAGAGCCAGCCACAGTGGTAACAGCTACAGAATCAGGCATGGCGGCACCAATAACCATTTCATTGTGCTCTCAGTGCCAGCCACAGTGGCGTCACTACCACTATAGCAGCCATAGCGGCTGCTTCGGGGCCCATGCCGCCAGCTGGCACGGGCTCCCCTATGCCCGGAGGCTCTGCTAGCAGCCGCTATGGCTGCTACAGCGGTAGCGACACCACATTCAGTAGTGTCTGTGTCCTTCGGATGCAGATACTATTGAACACTATGACAGAGCAGGGAGGGATCTCCCTGCTCTGCCATAGGCTACTGTATACAGAGGCATAGCTCTAGGGGTCGCAACGGTCACAATTGCGACCGGGCCCCTAAACCTGGGGGGGCGCCACACAGCGCTCACCGCGCTGGTCCCGCTTCCTGAATGCTGGAACAAGGAGCGGACAGCTCCGTGCTCCACCATTCACTCTGCCGTGAGCGGCTCGGCGCAGGCAGGCGCAATGTAGTCATCTGCGCTGAGCCACTCACAGCATAGACCGGAGAAGGATCCCCCACCCGTCGTGGGAACGGGGATAGGGAAGTAATTACGTTATTATTTTTCTATTAGGCACTATGGGGCATTAGACTGGGTAGGGAAGGGAGGCTGATATGGGAGCATTTTATTATATGCGGTGGCATTATACTGTGTGGGGGTATTATACGGTGGGGACAGCTATGGGGGGCATTATACTGTGGGGACAGCTATGGGGGGCATTATACTGTGGGGACAGCTATGGGGGGCATTATACTGTGTGGGCTGAACCGGGTATGAGCGGGGATTGGGAGGGATTAGAGGCGTGGCTTCAAAGAAAAAAAAATTGCCGCTGCGTGCCACATCGATTGTCCCTCTGTGATCCTTGAAAGTATATCACTGTCTACAGGGGTGGGGGGCTGTATAGCACTGTCTACAGGGGGGGGGGGTGTATAACACTGTCTACAAGGCCAGGCTGTGTGTGACACCCAGGGGAGGGGGGCCCAGTGTTTCCTAGTTGCGCCCCCGCAGTGCCCCACGTGCAGCCATATCACTCAAATCCCTTTACTTCTTCAAATTAACAAGTATACAAATATTTATCCCGTATGTTTATCTCTCGCTCAGTAATGTGCAGAGCCGGGGACACCGGGGTAAAAGAAATATTAACGTCAGATCCATCCGTCTCTTCTGAAGTATAAACAGAACTGCAGATAAATCCGCGCACATGAAGTTATTACTGCGCATGCGAGTCCGTTATGGAAAAGATGAAGGTTCCATAAAGTTATACACACAACGTCACTCATATGTAGATACTTTATTACACACAACGTCACTCATATGTAGATACTTTATTACACACAACGTCACTCATATGTAGATTACTTTATTACACACAACGTCACTCATATGTAGATTACTTTATTACACACGTCACTCATATGTAGATTACTTTATTACACACGTCACTCATATGTAGATACTTTATTACACACGTCACTCATATGTAGATTACTTTATTACACACGTCACTCATATGTAGATTACTTTATTACACACAACGTCACTCATATGTAGATTACTTTATTAATACCCAATTCTTTTACATATGGAAATTGCACGCAATTCCTTAACCCCTTAATGCTCCGCTCAGGACTATTAGATCGAGCTGAGCGCATCGTTATAATGTTACGTGGTTAAAGCCCCGGCGTACTATTTCCACCGCCACGTGTAAGAGCTGTGGTAACTGTTGTTTTTGTGCAGCAATTATCACAGCTCATTCCCCAGGGACCAATCACGGTAGTAACCACCGAATAAGCCCTTAATGTCGCGGTTAATATCGACTGCGGAATCTAAGGGGTTCGAACACCACCGGCGTCCCCGTGACTCGATTGCAGGGTGACTATGGCAACCAGAGGCCTAACAATGGCCTCCATGTCTGCCATCTACGGAAGGCTATTAGGCCCTGCCACAGGAAAGACCTAATAAGCTGCCAGTCAGTGTGAACCTGACGGTATAATACACTGCAATGCACTATGACAGCGATCAGACAGTTAAACCTTCAAGTCCCCTAGTGGGAATTTTTTTTTTTTAATGTTGCAGAAAAATAAAAATAAATTGAAAGTTCAAAAACTAAAAAAAAAAAAAAACACGTCTCAAAAATGTTTTCAGCTTCGTCATTTTCAGCCATTTTTGACTCATGGCGTGCCGCATGTGGGATATTTATAGAAACGGGGTAATAAATATTAAGTTGCGTTTCTCTGGTAAGACCTTCTGTGTTACAGGACAAAAATGGGTTGAGATTGAATTTCTACAAAAAAAATAAATATTTAAATTTCACCCCGTCTTTGCTTTAAATCCTGTGTACCACCTAAAGCAGGGGCTTCAACCAGCAGACCCTGGTCCAAACCCGGACCTCAGACGCAAGTTGTCTGGACCAGTGGCGTCACTGGCGGATCCCCAAGTGACTGCCACATTCTATTGTATCGGCGTCCATAGGAGAGCCATCATCTCCCTGTTCCACCATTCACTAGGTCACGTTAGGCCTGTAAGACGCTGGCACATGATCCCTGTGCAGGCCGGCGTGATGAGGTCACTGCATCGTGCCAGCCTGGGCAAGGGTCCCATCACGGCATCTCATAGGCTGTCGGCCTGACGTGGCTGAGGAGGTCTGCTGTGCAGCTTCATTCGTCGTGGGAACGGGACTAGGCGAGTACAAGTTTTTTTTAGTAGGTTTGGGGGGCACTATATACAAGTGGGATGTGTGACATGATCTACAGGGGGAACTGTGCGGCACTCTATAAGGGGCATTGTGGCAGATAAGCCTCTGATTTCTGCCGCAGATCCACATTATTGCATATGGAAAATCTGACCCATATGAATGGAGCCTTACTGATGGTGTCCAGCTCGTCCCGTTACCCGATGGCAGACCCAGGTAAATGGACCTTCACTTAACCCTTTAGGCCAGGGGTATTAAACTATTTTAAGACATTTTGTAAATGCTGTTGTTATGAATAGTTCAAGGGGTGCCGTTTTTAAAATGGGGTGATTTGAATACATAGGCCCGTCAAGGTCACTTAAGAACTGAACTGGTCCCTAAAAATAAAGGTTTTGGAAATTTTCTTGAAAAAATTGCTGCTAAAGTTATAAGCTTTGTAACGTCCTAGAAAAATAAAAGGATGTTCAAAAACAATGTCATCAAAACCAGACCTATGGAAAAAAGTAAATAAATATGGTGTGTGGTATAAATACCACCACTTACTGACTGTAAGGCAGATGACAGAAGTCTTCAAAGCAGATTAAGGAAATCTGGAAAAATTAGCATTTTTCTAAATTTAAAATGTACATTTTGGGGATTTTCTACAAATAAACATTGAATGTATCGTCCAAATTTTACCACTAACAAAAGTACAATGTGTCACGAGAAAATCATGGTATCGATTGGATGCGTAAAAGCACGACAAAAGTTATTACCACAAAAAGGCATGTCACATTTCAAAAATGGGGTCTGAGCCTTAAAGTCCAAACTAGGCCGCGTCATTAAGGGGTTAAAGGGGTATTCATAAAAAGGACATTTATCACCTATCCACGGACAGGTGATAAATGTCTGACCGTTGGTAGCCCCATCAATTAGTAGAACAGGAGTCCCAGTGAGGGATGGGATATATTAAAAATGAAATAATAATTTGCCATGTTTCCCTAGGTTGGCCACCAGAGGGAGCAGAATTCCCATAATTACAGCAAGGTCAATCAGGCAAAGCAACCCGACTCACGGTGGCTGTAAACGTGGGAGGGAGACCACCTACTAGTGACCACATTCACCACCCTCTCTATTTTTGGATACAATCCAGGTGGAGGTGTCTTCAAATTGCTTACCACAGTGCAACTCCATTGTGAGTGACTGTACGATGGCAGGACACGCCAAAAGACTGCGAACGATGAAAGTCAAGAGGGAGACCCTGTGATGGATGATTTTTTAGTTGATATTAGCAGAGCTACTTGATGGGGAATTATTTTATCCGGTCATGTAACTCTGCTACCAGTCAAAGGAAAAAATCACCCGCCAGAGGAAAAAAGGTATCCCCGTGGCGGAGCACCACAAAGTCATCTAGGAATTAGACGTGACTTTCCAGTTGACAGGTAACCGAGTTACATGAAGGGGAATGATTTTTCATTGACCTGTAGTTTCTTTTGCGGTGCAGGAGAGAAGACAGAAGTCGGTTGTAGGGGGAAGACGTGTTTTTTGTTTGTTTTTAATAATACGTCATTTTTTTTTCTTTGCATGTTCCTGCCGGACCGTTTGGGCTACTTCGATGATCTACCTTTTTTTTGTATTTTTTTAAAAATAAAATGGTCAATGAGGGGTGTGGGGGAGTTTTTATTTCAATTAAAAAAAAATGTTTTCTTAGGTCTGTTAAAATCTTTATTAGCGCCTTAGTAATAGCAGTTGTCTGTTTGACAGCGTCCAATACTAAAGGTGGGGCCTAGTGTTGGCCAGTAAAAAGAAAAGCACTAACCTCCCCCCATTATTAGCCCAGTACCCACCACCACCAGGGGTACCGGGAAGAGACAGGTAAGATCCAGACCATTTGGAGTAATGTTTGGCCACTGGGGCAGCCGCAGACTAGTATTAGGAGGTGGCCCCTCCCCCCATGGTAATGCTAGGCTGGTGCTGTTTTATTGTATCTGGCTGGTTATGAAAACGGGGGGGGGGGGGGGGGCAGTTCAATGTGACCGGGATTAATAGTCATTGACCTGCTTTTAATGCGACCGCTACTAACCTGTCACAATCAATTTTTAAGTAGTTCATTTGAATCGGCGACAGCTCCTGTGATGATTGCAGAGGCTGCCCCCACAAAAGTAAGAACATAAATAAAAAGTTACATTAGGGAACACATTAAAATAATTAGAAAAAAATAATTAAAAAATAGCCCCATAACTTGAAACGCATCAAATAAATTAAAAACAAAACAAAAAATTGACACCTTTCCTTTACGTGGGGCAGCGGTCAAACATGCACCCCGCCACCTCATACAATGTCTATGGGACTGACGGAAACAGCTGTTCTAGTTTAGTCTCCTCGACTTTGAATGGAGCGACACCGCACATACTTGACCGTCGCTCCATTCAAGCTCCTCAGGGGGTGCAGCGATGAAGAACGCGGGGCTCTTTGGGGTCCCCAGCGTTTAGACATTTATCATCTGTCCCGTGGATAGGTGAGAAATCTAATTCTGGGAATACCCCTTTAATAATATTACATAGTAGAGAAATGTGTATTTTGTTTTTGCATGCATTTTATTGTTTAACGCGTCCCTAACTTTTCAGATTAAGCGGTCATATGAGTACATAAGGAAAACCACTAGATCTGGCCATTATAGGGCTTGTATGTGGCATTATTTCGCAGTTTCCCCTCTGCAGGCTCGCTCTCTAATTCTCAGTTTTCTCTGAGCTAGTGGACGTAGCCTCGTGGTTATCAGGTCTTCTATACACTGCACACATAGAGGAGAATCCTGCTCTATCACATATAAAGAAGCTGCTGCTGCATGGAGGGGTTTATAGAGAATAATGAGAAGCGTAGCTGAGAATCCAGCACTGGGGTGACAGAACTCTTACCAGGACATCTGTGTGTTTCTCACACTGCTCCTCCTGCTTCGTTCCCCTGTTTACCCCTCCCTCTCCATAGACCTACATGCAGCGTGTGTTGCAGAGTCTCTCTCTCTGCCTAGCCTACATCTCCTACACAGCAACAGAGCTAAACAGGAAAACAGCGAGACTGACTACAGCTCTGGAGGTGACTGGAGTATAACACACGATAGAACTCCAGATTATTATAAGACAATTAAAGGGTATTCCCAAATGATCACCTTTCTACAGGACAAATGGAGCTATAATTAAAGGACTGGTGCAGCATCTCATGAATTGCCTCCAGGAACAATGATGGCCAATTTGCTGCATCGTCCAGACGTTCTTATCAAGGCCCTCAAAAATGTACGGCTTTATAAACTCTTTGGAAAGAGTGCTTTGAAGTTGATGGAATCCCTTGCCCTAATTTTTGGAGGTAAATGTACTTTAATATAAAGCCTCCAGATTAGAGCACTCTTTATTTTCTATGATCAAGTCTTGCAGGTTAAACATTCTACTAAATGGCAGAGGCTTCGCTGCCCCGTAATCCTCAACATCAGTAGCTTCTTCCTAATCTTTGCATTTAGGGCACAAAAGGACAACCCATTAACCCCTGAAGGACAGGGACAATTTTGGCCTTGAGAACAGAACTATTTTTTTATATTTCCCTCTTTGCATCCCGGCACTCAGAACTTTTTTTATTGTTTGTACAACATAGTTGTGCGAGACTTTGTACCAAAAAAATGGCACCTACATAAAGTTCAACTCAAAAAACACATACATTATCCTTTCATTTATATTTTGGCGAAAATGCAGAAAAAAAAAGTTCCGCTGCAGTTTTACGTTTTTTTTTCCACACTATTCACCGAACGTCATAAATAATATTATACATTTGTTGTACAGGTTGTTACGGACGCGGCGATACCAAATAGGTCTATATTATTTCATGTTTTGGGATTTATATTTAAAAAAGTTTATTCATTGTAAAAAATGTGTATTTCTGTATATTTTTTTTACTCATTTTTTTATTATTTGAGATTACTCTTTTCGTTTCAATAATTTTTTATTAGTTTTAACATGAAAACAGAACAGCATTTCGCAATTAAACTTTGCGATATTATTGGTACAATTGGTACAATCAATCATCTCTTCATACAAAGCAAGAATTGAGGTAATCGTGATTGGAGAGATGACATTGTGTCGTAGCATAAAAAAGAACAGAAAAAGGATAAAACCAGCAAAGAAGAACAGAAAAGCCACAAATATCGTCCTGATAAATATTAATGTTCCCTATTGGGGGAGACACTGACCTTGAGGCCAATTGCACCTTCGTGTTATGCAATGTGATACACACTGGTTGACCATGGATTCCATATTGCTGTGAATTTGTGGAACGAGGAGTTACCCAAGGAGATGATTTTTTCATATGCATATGTCGTGTTAATGAGTATGATCACTTCTCCTAGCATAGGAGCAGCAGATTCCTTCCAATGGCGGGTTACCACCAATTTGGCCATGACTAGGATTTTGCAAATCAGGCATCTTAATGCTATGGGTATTGCCTCCATTTCTATAAACAACAGGGCCGTCTGAGGGGATTGTGCAATTCTACATCTAGAGACTGTGGATACAAGATCAAAAATCTGAGACCAGAACGGAAGCAGCGTGGGGCATGACCACAGCGTATGGTAAAGAGTACCGATATGGCCACATCCTCTCCAGCATAGTGGAGATGTCTCAGGGAACATCCTGTGTAGTCTATCCGGGGTGTAGTACCACCTTAATGAGGTCTTTATAGCAGCTTCTACGTGTTGGATACAGGGTAATGCTTTGTAGATTAATCTAAATGCAGATATCCATGTTTCTTCTGAAAAAGAGCAGTTCATTTCTCTTTCCCAGAGCCGCATATGGTGTGTTTTGGAAAAAAGTGTATGTGAATGTAGTAAATTATACACAAATCTCAGGCCCTTGCTGCGTTTAGAGAGATACCCAAACATTTTAAAAAGACATACAGCATCAAAATTGTTATATTTCGCTGTACAGTCTCTGATCTGGAGATATTTAAAGAAATCTGTGATAGGAATAGAGTATTGAGCCACAAGATGTTCAAAGCTCACCAAGTAATCATCCTTAAATAACTGAGATACATTAGTAATGCCTTTTAGGGACCATGAAGATAGTGATAAGTTGGGAACAATCAGTGAAAAAATATCAATAGGAATGTATGACTTTAATAGTGGGAGTTTTTCAGTAGATGTGCGCTGTAAGTATGACCAACACTGTAGGGTCGCCTTGGTTAGTGGAGATATTGCACAGATCTGTGGGATATCCCAGAAGGACAGAAACAAGGCGGTTTTTAGGCTTATCGGGGACATGTATGATGATTCAATTTGAAGCCAATGGATATCTTGATTACCATGCCACCAATCCATAGTCTGTGCCACTAGGGTGGCAATATAGTAGCTATGTATGTCTGGGACACTCAGTCCACCTAACTTTTTGTCACGGGATAATATATGTCTGGAAGTTCTAGGTTTACCTCCCGCCCACACAAATCGAGATAATGTTTTTTGTGCCATCGCAAAGAACTTGGAGGGCAAGCTGATTGGAAGGGTACGGAATAGGTATAATAGCCTGGGTAAAAGGAGCATTTTGTACGCCGCTATACGTCCTATCCATGACGTGTCGTGTTGGAGGAGTCTATCAGATTCTGCATGAATGGAATGAAGTAGGGGTTCGTAGTTGGCCTTGTATAGATCACGGAAGGAGGGAGAGATGGTAATGCCTAAGTATTGAATGCCATCTAGTCTCCAATCAAATGGATATTTCGACTTCAGAAAAAACAACGTGTCAGAATCTAAGTGTAAGGGTAGCATCTGGGATTTTAGGGTGTTTAGTTTGTAATAGGAAAGTTTGCCAAAGGATTTAATGACATCCATAACCGATTCAAGTGAGCTAACAGGCTGAGAAAGGGACAAAATGATATCATCCGCATACAATGAGATGGTATGGATTTTGTTACCAATTTTTATACCCTGAATAAGGCTATGTTGTTTAATGTGCTGAGCCAGGGGCTCCATAGAGAGAATGAATATTATTGGGGACAAGGGGCAACCCTGACGGGTTCCGTTAGAGATATCAAAGTCCCGAGAAAGGACCCCATTGGTGTACACTCTGGCAGATGGAGCAGAATACAGAGCCTGAATAGCAGTCAGGATGTCCCCCTCCAACCCCATTGTCCGTAGGGTCGAAAAGGCATATGTCCAATTGATACGGTCAAACGCCTTTTCTGCATCTAATGCTAATAGCGTTGCCCGCTCTTTCGTTGACTCCAGATGATGTATTATATTCAAGATTCTACGGGTGTTGTCGGATGCTTGTCTGCCTTTGATAAAACCGACTTGGTCACTGCTTATCAGGGTGGCCAATATTGGGGTGAGTCTATTAACTATCAGCTTTGCATAAAGTTTAAGATCAGCATTGAGCAATGAAATAGGCCGGAAGTTTTGAGGTGTGTCAGTAGTTTTCCCTGGTTTAGGTAGCGTGACAATTAATGCCGCTTGGTTTTCTCTAGGGAATGAGCCTCCGATCATGGCTTGCTGGAAAAATTTACTCAAATATGGTACCAGTAGGGACGTAAAATTTTTATAATATAGGGTTGTGAGACCGTCAGGACCCGGAGCTTTCCCTTGTGGAAGGGATTGTATGACTTTTACAATTTCCAATTCGGTGATAGGGGCGTTTAGTGTCTGAAGTTGTTCTGGAGTGAGACTAGGCAGTGAAGCAGATTGTAGGAATGTTTGTATCTCAGGCGGGTTTGGCCGTTCGACAAAGGGATCATCTCTAATATTATACAAGGATGAGTAGTATTTACGGAACTGCTCAGCTATGTCTCTAGGGTCTGCAATTTTAGTTTGAGATTGTGGATTCCGAAGATACGGAATTCTGGTTTTCTGGTGTTGGAGTTTGAGACGCGTTGCTAAAAGTTTCCCTGCCTTATTATTTTGTGAATAATATTTCGCTTTGGTTTTTCTAAGGGATTTTTCGTATTCTGACAATAGACACATTCTGAGACGTTGTCTTAGAAGGAGGAGCTGAGACGCTTGGTCATCTGAGGGAGCAACTTTGTTTTTTGCATCTAGGCATCGGATTTCCTCTGTCAGGCCTAATACCTCTGCTACCTTTTGTTTCTTAACCATATGACCCAGTCTGATAAAGGTACCTCTAATGTAGGCCTTATGGGCGTTCCATAGCGCTGCAATCCCGATATCTGCTGTGTCATTAATAGCAAAGTATTCCGTCAGATCAGTTTCTATGGTTTTTCTATGTGTGGGATGTGAGAGGAGAAAGGGACTAGCCCTCCACAGGTATGTAGGCGGGGTATTATGTGTTTCTTTGAGAGTCAGGGTGAGAGGAGCGTGGTCCGACCAGCAGACGTCTCCAATAGCCGTGGATTCCGTTAGGAAAACAGATTCTTTGTCTACCAGAAACATGTCTATTCTGGCATAGCTATTGTGTACCTGGGAATGGTGGGTAAAGTCTCTCTCTGTGCTGTGATGCATGCGCCAAATGTCGTATATTTCCTCCTTCCAGAACAAATCACCTATGATGACATGAGAATATCGAGACTGCGAAGTGGAGTCCAACTCCGCATCCATTACAGCGTTGAAGTCTCCACACAGGATCAGTCTACCTTGTTTATGTTTAGAAATTAGGCGTGTAATCTTGTGGAAGAACTTCAATTGGTGACGATTAGGGGCGTATATTGTAACTATCGTGTATTGGGCATTGTTAATAGAACACTTTAGGATAATATATCGGCCATTGGGGTCAGTTAATAGATCATGCATTTGAAAAGCGACCGTGTTTTTCACAGCCAACAACACACCTCTAGTTTTGGATGAGTGGTGGGATTGAAACACGTGTGGAAATGCAGGATGTTTCAGGCGAACTGCATCCTTTTCTAATAAATGCGTCTCTTGCACGCAGAGGACGTCACAGGAGGTTTTAAGGGCTTCTTTCCAGATAGTCGAGCGTTTATATGGGTTATTCAAGCCATTAACGTTAATGGACGTAAATTTAAGCGCCATGACTATATAGGGTGTGTTGTTGCTTGCGGACACATGAAATTAACCGTGCATCAGGATGGATGAATAGGATTACAAACCAATGCATTACAGATATCATCAAGAAGAAGGCATTATAGAAAAACATATAGCTACCTCGACAGATCTGCAGATATATGTGGCAAAACAGGACAAACAAAAACAAAAGAAAAATATACATTAAAGGAAATGTGTCTGAACACCGGTTGTGTTCAAGACAATAATGGGGGAAATCAGTCATCTTGAAAACCGGTACAGTGGACTGCACTGCATCCTAGTAAGCGAACCACCTCAGCGTCGTGGACGGTTACGTGACCGGACCGTTTGCCACTCCTGTGCAACAGGCGGTGGAACAGCTTTCGGAGTATTCTCCATCAATGCGACCCGAATATCCCACAGCAGAAGGAGAGAAATGCCATCTTGTACGGATCTAATGACGTGTAAGGAGTCGTTCCTGTGGACGAGCAGGCGTACAGGAAATCCCCATCTGTAGAGAATTTTGTTATCTCGAAGTGCAGAAGTGATTGGCGCGAATTGCCTCCGAAGTTGCAACGTGGCCGCTGAAAGATCTGCATATACGGAGACCATCCGGAATTGCGCGGGGAACGCTTCCTTCCTCCTAGATGCAGACATGAAAGAGTCCTTAATGTGGTAGAAGTGGAAGCGGGCTAGCACATCTCGCGGTATATTTTCGGACATATGTTTTGGCTTTGGAAGCCTATGTGCTCTATCAATGATGAGGTCCCTTGGGGAGCAGTCGGGTATCAAAGCTTTTATGAAATCCTGTATATAAAGGGTTAAATCTTTGGTGGCAATGTCCTCCGGGACCCCTCTGAATTTCACATTATTCCGGCGTGATCTGTCTTCCAAATCAGCTACCTTAGCTTGTAAATGAGAGAGATCCGTCTCAAGATCATAATGGGCATCGATGAGCTCGTTATGGGATGTAGTGAGCACCCCCATTTTTGACTCCACATGCTGAACTCTTTCCTCTACCACCTGAAGTGAGTCAGCTAATGGTTTAAGTAGCTGAGCAAACCCAGAATGTATGGATTGCTGAAGGGCCTGCAACATTTGTTTGAGCGTTTGCTCAGTAATGGGGTCGGTGGAGGAGGGTACATTAGCAAGCGTGTCTCCCTTTGTCAAATAGTCAGGAGTTACATCGATATTATGTCCTACCTGGCCCTTGTCGCCGCGAGGAGGAGATGGGGCCCATGTTACAGGGCGTCTGGAGCTGCAAGGAGAGGAGGGCTGTGATGCTGTGCCTCGTGTCGCTAGGCCAAGATGGCGGCCCCTGAGGTCCGCGGCAGAGATGTCTGCCTGAGTGAGCTGCGTCGGTTTCTGCGGGCTTGCTGTTGCTCCCGTCGGTGGCAGAGCAGGGACTGAGCTGCTGCGTCTAGGAGGAGCAGAGGTGATGGAGGATGGTGAGCCCGGGTCGGATGTCAGGGATCCTGCGCGCGGGCTTCCTCCGGCGCCATCTTGTTCTGCTGGGCGGCTATGAGGTGAGTAGAAATCCGGGATTTTAGCCGGTTTGGCCGCCGCTTTGTGTTTCTTTGGCATCTTAGTGGTAGTGGGGTATATTCCTGGGCACAGGTGGTCGTCAGCAGGTTGTTTTGCGGTGGAACGGCGGTGGTATGTCGCTGTGAGCCGCTATGCAGTTAGGAGCCGAGCTCTCAAGCAGCCATTCACTCCGGCAGCCAAGCCACGCCCCTTGAGATTACTCTTTTAACCCTTTCAAGACAGATCTCATTTTGACCTTCATGACCAGCCCCATTTTCTCAAATCTGACATGTGTCAATTTATGTGTTAATAACTCTGGAATGCTTTTGCCTATCCAATCGATTCTGAGATTGTTTTCTCGTGACATATTGTACTTTATGTTCGTGGAAAAATTTGGTCAATAAATTCATTGCTTATTTGTGAAAAACACCAAAATTTAGAGAAAATTAGCAAAAATTATGATTTTTCTCATTTTAAATGTATCTGCTTGTAAAACTGATCGTAATACCACACAAAATAGTTACTGGTTTATATATTCTGTCAGGGATCATTACCATGTATATTGTCTGAAAAATATTATCCTCACACATATGTATATACATTTCAGTTCTTTGTGTAATATACTGATATATATAACAAGTTCTTTGTTCATGTCGGACACACCTATGGAAGACACCGCCCCCTGGAATGCAAAGAGGAGTGTGCAGAAGAATGTATAGGAAAACTTATAGGGAGGGGCATGTGTCTTCTCTGTGTGTGTTTCTTTGTTCTGAATAAAGTTCAGTTGCTCCTGGCTGACATTGAAGCTGTACCTCAGACATTTGTGTGGTGTACTTCTCTCCAGGCATGCCTTCAGCTTTCAATTTACAGAGGTGGTTATTCGGTGTGAAATACGGACCTGACATTTGGCACCCCAGATGGGACCTCACTCGAGGAAATATCAAAATCCGGACAATCGACAATCACAGGGTGAAACAGATAACTCAAAGTTGCCCACTGAAGGAATTTGATCACCTCCGCAATAACACGGTAAGCGAATTGATTTTATAAATCTTCGTCTTATCTGTGTTAGTGGACAGTCTTGTGGCGATCTGTAGAACCCTTTTGTTGATTTCCTGGACTATCTCAGGCGACAGAGGTGATATTTTCCGCTGTGAGCTAAAAAACCTGTGAGACCTTAGTCGCGCCCGACTAACCATCCTCTGGGTAATTAGGGACTAGATAGAAAATACGCGGGCACAATATATATGTGTGATAAGTCGTGGATAGTATTATAACCTGTCTTATACAGGGGCACGCGGGCATAAGTACATGTGTGATAAGTCGTGGATAGGCACGCGGGCATAAGTACATGTGTGATAAGACGTGAGACGCGGGCACGCGGGGTGCAATGATGCACTGATAAGACGTGTGATAAGACGTGAGACAAAAACACTGATAAGTCGTGTGATAAGGCATATGCGGGGTGTATAAACTGAAAAAAAAAAAAAAACTAAAAAAAAACAAACTGTTAAGTCGTGTATTAAATTGTAAGTAATATAGTGGCCAGACAAGAGAGTTGTAGACCGAAAATTGTTATATAAGTTACGTGTATAATATAGACTGTTAGAATGGATGGTTTACGGTCCATATTCAAATCATCAGGATCACCCGATCCTATTCATGATTTGGTGAAGTGAATGGAAGTTAGTAATAAGAAAGGTATTGTATGTTATATGTATTAGAAAACACAGGACCAGCCGACGCCCGGTAATGGTGTCCGTACCTCATGTTGAGTGTGTCCTCATTGTGGGTGGGGAACCCCCCCCCCTTCACAGCTGCGCAATGTGTTTCCAATGGGAGAGGCTGCCCCCCACCACCCACCCCTGATGTGGCCACGCCCGGCCCAACCAAATCAGTATGAAATAATCACCTTGTTAATTTTGTCATTTGTAGTGTCTTTTCTATTTTACAGAAGTTCCAGTCTAGTTCACTGATGAAGCAACACGTCATCATAATATAGAGATGGTGGCCGTCAGATTGTATGGTTAAAGATGTGTTTGATACGTAGATAATTCCTATACAATGGTGTGATGAATGATTGCAGATACGTATGTTGTTTTGCCGGCATTGAAAGTGTTAAGATTGTGAGAAGCTGTGAGAAGTTGTGAGAAATGAGTGTGTGACCCCCCTCCCTCTCCCCTGTAGTGTGCTGTGTTTGGGAGGAGGAGGAGGGGGGCTGACTGGGTGCAGTCTGCAGGGCTGATGGGACAAAGGGATTTCAATATGCACTGCTGATATATATATATCAGTAATGTCTACAAACCGAAATAAATTTCTTCTCTTTTGCGCATGCGCTGTTGTTTATAAACGTTCCGATATTTATGTGATCAGATTTCATGTGTTTTGATGTTAATTCAGATGTATTAAACTACAGATACTGTGAGACACGGGGTTTTGAAAATGTATGTGCCCCCACCGTTCCCTATTTATATATACAGTTTATTGGTTTGCAGTAATTAATGTTATCAGAGATAATATTTTTTGTTTTATTGAATAACTAACTACAATTGTTTTGTTTTTGATTTCACACATGAGTTATGTCATTGTAAAGATCAAATGTATTTTCGTCAGGAAAAAGTCATTTTTGTTTCAGGCTGTTGCACATTACAGGGGGTTAAACTAGTGCCAGACTTTGTTATGTTGAGATGTAGTTTTGAACTCTGCTACATTACTTTCGCAGAGTCCACAAAGGGGGGAAGGGTGAAGGGACTGATCAGGTACAATTTTGGTTTGTTTTGAGTTAATTAATTTGGTTTCAGGAGATCTAAAAATGTGTAAGAGACCATCTCCCACCAGCAAATTTACACAGGAGGCAGAGGTGACGTCACTCACACGAGTCTTTATGGATTTAGATGAGGGAGAAGGCAAAACAAAAATTGTCTGGACATTGTTAATTTGATGTAAAGTTTTTGGGAATGTTTTCTTTTTATTTGTTTTTGTATTAAGCAAGTATTTGCAGAACCTGATAAAAGTGAGATTCTCAAAGTATTCTGGATTATCAGATGAGTGTGGAGAAGTGTATAACATTTGGTTTTATTTTAGAGGATGAAGACGCCACCCCTTTGAGATGTTCTATCTATATGTGACATGGGTTTTTAATGTAAATTTGTAATAAAGAGATTTTATTATACAGTATGTACAAGCCGGGATACGAGGCACCAGGTAAATTACCCAGAAACCACTCTCACCTTCTTGTTCATCTCAAGGAGCGGAGCTGGAGGTGCTCGCTGAGGCTTGTAACCTGGCAGAAGGTAAGACGGCCGACATTTACACTGACTCTGGGTACGCTTTTGGCATCGCCCACAATTATGGGCCCATTGGTAGTAGGAACTTTATTGGATCATCGGGTAAGCCAATTGAGAGAGCGAGAGAAGACAGAACTGACAACAAGGGTATGTGCGGCCAGTTATCAGTAAATTGGCTTGTCCCTGGATACAATAATGCCACCACTAGGTTTGTAGCAGCCGGCGTGATGTGCGCACGGCATGACATAGGTAAAACAGCAAAGGTACCTGTGAAGCCCGGCCAGATTACCCGTCCCAGCGACTGCAGAACATACAACTACCCGAGGTAGAAGTGTATGACAAAGTGCTCATGTGTGTAGATCTGTTCTCAGGGGGGGCCTGAAGCCCGGCCGGTATCTTCCCCATTGCAGACATTGTGTGTAAGTGACGGGGGAACAATGTTATCCCAAGTATTGAACTGGTGTTTGTACAATGATAAGATGTCAGCAGTTCTCTAGACATTGTCCCAAGGTTAGTTTGTTTAATAATTGTATTTAAGAAGTGTTGTGGGAATATTAAATACTGAGGTTAAGTTTTATGTAAAGTTCTGGACCAGCCTTAGCATTGGACTATTGGAGGCGTCAGATAAAAGGTACAGAAGTGGAATATTCCCATTAGAAAACATTTTTATTTGTTTATTTTTTATTTTTGTTGTGAAAGGGAAATTTTAGAGCAGAGAATTCTGTGCAGTGTATATGTGTATGTATAGATATGTATATAAAGAAGAAGAATCAGTTTGTAAGTTTTAGTTACTGACCAGTGTGAACGTTTGATGTAAAGATGCTATTTGTTAATGTTTTTCTTCAAATTAATTATTTGGGTAAGATCTAATTGGTATGTCCCAGGTTTTACAGCTGTCGCTGCTAAATTCTGTTAGAGCTGTTTGATTTGCCTACAGAACAGTCCTGGCAGACCGGTGCCAACCTTATCATACCTGCCTCCTACGAAGAGAACCGACCTTGAGAGGCCTTCCCAGGTAGAACGAACCAGATTAGAGTAAGAAAAATAGGTTTAAGACGCTTGTCAGATAAACATGTGGAATCTGTGTATCTTTCTGTGAGGTGGAGATGTTCCAGGCAATCAGCTGAGATCAAGGTACAAATCCTGCTGAAAAAGTATCACCAAGTGCAAATGAAATGTACCCAATAAGTTACACATCTTCTAGGTGCCCTGTCCATTGTAACAGAGAAGTTTTTCCTTATATAAAGGTGTTTGATGTCATTTAGGGGCCTGACATTATTGTATGTACTTAGAACAACGTTTATAATGTATGCGGATGATGTTATCACCAGATTAGTATTTATTTTAACAATTGACAAGAGTTGGGGGTCCCCAGCAATTGCCAGTAAATATGAACTAAAAGACTTTTAACACGATAAACTCCATCACTGAGATGCGGCAGGCACAGCCTGAGCCAGTACAACGCGTTTATCATGAACTGACGGCAGTGTCACAATTCTAAGCGGCCGCCCAGACAAGTAACTTGCCAGAGGAAGAGTACAGATGCGGAGGGTTTGATAGTCACAATACAACTCCACTAATCCGCCTACGTGGGATCTCACCCCAGGCTCACAACATGAGGTGCTATGTACAGCCTGATGACGTAAACCAAAGGAGACGGTGTCGGACAGATGAGAAGGACCAAACCAAGTCCTGATGACATCAGCAAAGTAAAGACCAAAGACCTGAGTGAATCCGACAGCAGGATCAAGTGTTTTGATAAGTGACCAGGAGGGGGTAATAATAACTCCCCCACTGGACACCAACGTAGTCTGACTCCACAATTGTGTGGGTTACCCTGAGGGTGACAGTCAGTGAAGAGCAGAAGACAGGAGAAGAAGAAGATGATGGTGTACAGGACTGGCAATGAACTGATGGGACCCGAGACCTGAGGGTGATAGCATGAGATTGGTGATAGTATTATGATTATTAGCTGAGGCCCTATTGTTTATAATGTCTGAGGTTTATAATTATAATGTGTGTAAATATGCCGCGGTGCTGCAGATTACAATCTGAGGAGTTTTATGTGAAGGTGTGAGGTGAAGGTCACTGTGCTGCCCATGACCTGTCATATCTGCAGGGGTAAAGTCCCATTAGGACAGTAAGTGATAGTGCGACAATTATTACTGTTAATAAAAATGTAGACTGGATTAATATATATATATTACAACCAGCAGTGGTTTGTAGATTATATCAAGACAACCATCCTGTATCCAGAGGAGAATAGGGAAAGTTAGGACCACTCCGACACCTTGGAAGTCCAGGTACAAAGGGGGGTTACTCATCAGGAGTAGCTCGTCTCAAGCTGGTGAAGAAATCCAAAACCCCTACCCGCCTGGTTCGAGTGGTCAGTAGTTGGTTGCTAGGTAAGACTCAGGGATAGAGTAATAATATTTTTAGGGGGGACTGTCAGGGATCATTACTATGTATATTGTCTGAAAAATATTATCCTCACACATATGTATATACATTTCAGTTCTTTGTGTAATATACTGATATATATAACAAGTTCTTTGTTCATGTCGGACACACCTATGGAAGACACCGCCCCCTGGAATGCAAAGAGGAGTGTGCAGAAGAATGTATAGGAAAACTTATAGGGAGGGGCATGTGTCTTCTCTGTGTGTGTTTCTTTGTTCTGAATAAAGTTCAGTTGCTCCTGGCTGACATTGAAGCTGTACCTCAGACATTTGTGTGGTGTACTTCTCTCCAGGCATGCCTTCAGCTTTCAATTTACAGAGGTGGTTATTCGGTGTGAAATACGGACCTGACAATTCCATATGTCTACTTTATATTTGCATAGTTTTTTGAACATTATTTTATTTTTCTAGGACGTTACAACGTTTAGAACTTTAGCAGCAATTTCTCACATTTTCAAGAAAATTTCAAAAGGCTATAATTACAGGGACCCGTTCAGTTGTGAAGTGGCTTTGAGGGCCTTAAGTACTAGATAGACCCCATAAATCACCCCATATTAAAAACTGCACCCCTCAAAGTATTCAAAATAGCATTCAGAAAGTTTCTTAACCCTTTAGGCGCTTCACAGGAATTAAAGCAAAGTAGAGGTGAAATTTACAAATTTTATTTTTTTTGCTGAAATTCATTTGTAATACATTTTTTTCTGTAACAGAAAGTTTTACCCGAGAAACGCAACTCAATATTTATTGCCCAGATTCTGCAGTTTTTAGAAATATCCCACATGTGGCTCTAGTGTGATAATGGACTGAAACACCGGCCTCAGAAGCAAAGGAGCACCTGGTGGATTTTGGGGCCTCCTTTTTTTAGATTATATTTTAGGCACCACGTCCGGTTTGAAGAGGTCTTGTGGTACCAAAACAGTGGAAACCCCCCAAAAGTGAGACGGTTTTGGAAACTACACACCTCAAGGAATTTATCTAGGGGTATAATGAGCATCTTGACCCCACAGGTATTTTGCTATATTTATTGGAGTTTGTCTGTGAAAGTGAAAATCTTCTTTTTTTCGGAAAAAATATAAAAAAAAATAATATTTGCAAGGAATAAAGATTAAAAAGCACTCCACAACTCGTAAAGCTACTTCTCCCGATTACGCCAATACCCCATATGTGGTACTAAACTGCTGTTTGGACCCACGGCAGAGCTCAGAAGGGAAGGAGTGCCATTTGGATTTTGAAGCGCAGATTTTGCTGGATTGTTTTTCAGTGCCATGTCGCGTTTGCAACGCCCTGGAGTAAGCAAAACAGTGGAATCCCCCCAAAACTGACTCCATTTTGAAGACTACACCCCTCAAGGAATTGTTCTAGGGGTATAGTTAGCATTTTGACCCCACAGTTTTTTTGCTGAATTTAGTGGAATTAGGCCGTGAAAATGAAAATCTACTTTTTTCTGAAAAAACATAGAAATATTTAACAATGAATAAAGGAGAAAAATTACCCCAAAATTTGTAAAGCAATTTGTCCTGATTACAGCAATACGCCATATGTGGTAATAAACTGCTGTTTGGACCCATGGCAGGACTCAGGAGGGAAGGAACAATAATTGGTTTTTGGAGCTCAAATTTAGCTGGAATGGTTTTCGGGTGTCATGTCACATTTGCAAAGCCCCTGAGGTACCAAAACAGTGGAAACCTCCCAAAAGTCCCTTTAGGGGACTGGAACGAGCGATCATTAGGTCGCTGGTACAATACACTGCAGTACTAATGTATTGCAGTATAATGTCATTTTACAGGCTCCTGTAACAGCGCGATCGCTGTTCCTGTCCGTTATTCCCGGGTGTCAGCTGTAATACACAGCGGACACCTGCAGAATATGGTGCGGGCGCAGCGCGTGAGCTCGCTCCATATATAACCCCCCGCACCACGACATGCTATTAAGTCGTGGTGTGCCAAGGCGTTAATACGCAGCGGATGGTGCAAAGTGAAAATTAAAATTTTCCACTGATATGCCATTTTAATGCACAATATATTGTGCCCAGTTTGTGCCAATGAAGACAAATACCTCATACAATGTTGAGCGGGTTCTCCCGGATATAAAATGTCATATATGTGGACGTAAGCTGGTGTTTGGGCACGCTGTGGGGCTCAGAAAGGAGGGAGCGCCATTTGGCTTTTGGAGCGCAGATTTTGCTTGGTAACTGTTCTGTTTGGGGTTTTGCTGGTATCTCAGTTTATGATGTGGGGGTCATGTGTAAACTGGGCAGAGTACATCAGGGCATAATAAGAGGGTATAATAATGGGGTACATAAATAATAATTCGCAGATATGTGGCCAGTGTCGCACTTATAAATGGCGCCCGATCCTATCCGCTTTTGGACATTCTGCACATTTTGCATCGCCATATTCTGAGAGCCAGAACTTTTTTCTTTTTTCTCCAGCGGAGCCGTGTGAGGGCTTATTTGTTGCGGGACAATCTGTACTTTTCATTAGTACCATTTTAGGATACATGTGATTTTTTTTTATCACTTTTTATTAGATTTTTTTTGGCAATAAAGTGACAAAGAAACATAAAGTCTGACAATGTTTTTTGTATTTTTTTTTTTTACACTTTTCACCGTGCGGTATAAATGACATTTTACTTTATTCTGCGGGTCGGTACGATTACGGCGATACCAGATGTATATAGGTTTTTTATGTTTTGTGGCGATTGCGCAATAAAATCACTTTGATAAAATTATTTATTTTTTGTGTCCCCGTATTCTGAGAGTCATAATTTTATATTTTTCCGTCAAAAAAGCGGTGTAAGGGCTTGTTTTTTGCGGGACGGGATGTAGTTTTTATTGGTACTATTTTGGGGTACATGTGACTTTTTGATCACTTTTTATTCTATATTTTGGGAGGGTTGATGACCAAAAAAAAGTGATTGACATTGTTTTTTAATTATTTTTTTTGCGGTGTTCACCGTGCGGGAAAAATAATATTATAGTTTTATAGTTGGGGTCGTTACGAACGCGGTGATACCAAATATGTGTACTTTTTTTAACATTTTAATTTTTTTCCTATAATAAAAGACTTATTATAGGAAAAAAAGCATTATTTTTTTTGTAACTTTTATAACTTGTTTTTACACTTTTATAAAACTTTTTTATTACTTTATTTTTTACTTTTTACTTGTTTTACTTGAAGCCCGGCAGCACTGATCGCTGCTATAATACATTACACTACCTAGGTAGTGTAACGTATTATATATAAACTGTCAGTGTGACGCTGAGAGTCACACTGACAGGAAGCTTATGAGGACCGGCCTCCGGCTGGTTCTCATAGGCTGCTGTGCATGGCAGACCCGGGGGCTGTCATATGGCCCCCGGTTCTGCCTTATAACCGACTGCAGCACCAGCAATCGGTCCCCGGGAAAGTTTGTTGTAGCAACAAACTTTCCAGTTTGTTATAGAAACAAACTTTCCAGTTCGTTGCTACAACACACTTTCCCTGCGATCACATGACCGGGACCTGAACCAATTAGGTCCCGGTCATGTCTCCGGGACCAGAGGCAGGGGTTAACAGCGCGATCCGGGTGTCAGCGCTACTCTGAGACACCCGGATCGCGCTTTTAACACCCACCGTGAATTCACGTCGGCACTGCACAGAGCCCAGCAAGTGCCGACGTGAATATACAGTGGGCGGTCGGGAAGCGGTTAAGTTCATTTTACTTAAATCCCATAGAGGGATTTTTCATTATGATTTTTTAACTGTAATGTACTGGCATAGATCTATACACCGATTGTACACAGGCAGTTGTGAGGACATATCTCAGTATGAGAACAACAAGGCATATGGTTAGCCAGCCCTGGGGTCCTTCAATGGACCATGGGCTGTCTGGCCATACAAGTTATGGGCCTCAATCGCGATTAAAGGGCAGTCCCTTCTCCTATTATCTTTGAATGCCGCGATGAGCTTTGATTGTGGCATTCTCTTCTCTCCGCCGTTAGAGCGGGTTGTGTATTACAGCCGCTGCTCCGCTCCTGATTTCATGCGCACACTGGCGGTCACACAGGGCGAGATACAACAAGCCCCCGCAGCTCAGGACAAGTATTCTCCTCCTGTGTCGCCAACCAGTTAAAACAAATATCACTCAGGAAAGACTTAATGATCTGCCTCAAACCTTTGACCATCGGGCCTGCTGCTGTTGGCAAAGTAACCTTTCCGATAGGCCCAACAGATGCCGACGGTAATGAGGACCAGCACCAGAACCACAACCAGGATTCCTCCAACGATGCCACCAACATTCAAGTCATCTGAAGGAGAGAAAAAAAAAATGACAAAAAATACTTGTCAATGTCAGGGTAAAAACAAGAAATCGAAGTCCCCAATTGAATGAGCGCCAAGTTGGACGGGGACAAGTGGACACGAAGAATGAAATGTATCCGAGCTTTCCTAAGCAGCAATAAAGGCTGTATACAAAAACCTATGGGAGGGGGTTACCAACTATGGGCTGTGATAAAAGGCAGGGATGAGAACCTACAGATTTCTAGAAGCTGCGCGTCACACCGAGCAGAACCGGCGGCATTGCTGGCGATACAGTAATACTGGCCCATGTCGCCTTTATTCACGGCAGCGAACACCTGATGGGAAGAAAGGGGGAAACAAAGGTCAGTGACTGGCCCGGGGCTCACAAAGCCAGGAGTATAACGTTACTCACCAGGTTCCCAGTACTAATATTCAGAACGAATGAGGAATTCAGAAACTTTGGGTTGGTTTTGGAGTCTTCAGGCAGAGCGTCACTGTTACGGTACCAGCGATACACAGAACTGGGGTAACCCTCATTCTCCTGGCAATGCAGAACAGCAGATTTACCCACAGGCACAGATTTGGGCACTCTGCACTTGGGAATCACTGGTTTCACTAAGGGATTGAACAGAACAACAATCATGATAATAATAATAATGTAAAAGCTGCACAAAGAGAACATCAGGCGTGACCTACAGCGGGACCAGCAAATTCATATTAACCCCTGAACGCAGCTCGATGTGCACTTACGTCAAGGTGCAGGGGAGAAGTATGAGCGGTGAGCGCGCTCCATACACTGCGGGTGTCGGCTGGGTTTTACAGCCGACACCCGGGACAAATGGCCAAGAATAGAGATCCTGCTGTTTAACCCCTCCAATGCTGTGCTCAATCGCGATAGCAGCATCTGAGCCGTTATAGAGAGGGGGCGCCCCCCCAACAGCTCATCGTCGGCCCCATAGCGCGATCGAGGGTCACCAATGGCTGTCATGACAGCCCAGGGGCCTAATGAAGTCCCCTGGTCGGCCTTCACTCTGCAGGGCTTAACAGACGCCTGCAAAAATGACACTAAACTGCAGTGTATTCTACCATGATCCAACCATCGCTGGTTCAAGTCCCTTAGGGGGACTAATAGAATGTGGAAAAAAAATTAAATGAAGTTCTTATTAGTGAAATATTTTTTTTTTGTGAAAAATTAAAAGTTCATAAAACCCCCCTTTTCCCATTTAAGTAATGTAACAATTAAAAAAAATAAACAAAATTGGTATCGCTGCGTCAGTAAAATCTAAACTATTCCAATATACCATTATGTAATGCGCACGGTGAGCGCCGCAAAACGAAAAGAATAGAAAAACACCAGAATCGCAGTTTTTTTTGTCAATTTAGCGGTGAAAAGCATTAAAAACCCGATCTAGTATCGCCGTAATCGGATGGACCACCAGAATAAAGTCACTTTGTCGTTTTTACCGCACGCTGACAGACGTAAGGACAAAACCCAAAACAAAATGGAGGAATCGTCGTTTTTTCCAATTCCACACCACTTAGATTTTTTGCCGTTTCCCTGCACATTATACAGCACTTCGCGCCGGTAGAAACGACAACTCCTCCTGCAAAAAACAAGCCCTCGCACCGCTCCGCTGACGGAAAAATAAAAAAAAGAAGTTATGGCTCGTCTGAGGCGGGGAATGTAAAACAAAAAAATATAAAAAATGGCTTGGAACAGTGTCATCACAATTTTTTTTTTAATATGTTAAAGATGTTAGTGCTTTATTAAAAACGTTTATATTTGTGTGTTTGTGTGTTACTTTTTCTTATTTTTAAACTTTTTTTTCCCTATGGGGGTTGCTATTTTTTTTTTCCATTTCTGTATGTGTCGATTAACGACACATACAGACATGGAATACGGCAGCCACAGTCCCATAGGGACTGCGAACGGGTCCCGTCCCATCCACTTCTGTGTACGCCGTCTGTGTGGGAACTGCGCATGCGCCGCTCCCACACAGTCCAATTTGAAATGTGCGCCGTCCGGCGCCATTTTCCTGTGGACCGGAAGTCGCGGCCGGACAGTAAGATTACTACTTCCGGTCGCGGCTTCTGGACTTGTGCACTTGGAGCAGCGGCAGCAGACGGAGCGGACGGGCCGGAGGGAGCCGCGGCGGCAGGAGCAGGTAAGAGATTTCTATGTATGTTCGTGTACGTTTACTACTGTATGTAAACCTACTACACTGTGTGTTAGCTCAAAAAATGGCGACACACAGTGTAGGAGGTTAGACCGTTCAAACCCCTCGTTTATCCCGGCACCTGCCAGGATAAAGGAGGGGGGGATGCTGAGAGCTCACTAGAGCGAGGGCTTTTTTCCCAATTTTGCAATGCTGCAATTTTGGGAATAGCTCCATCTAGTGACCAGCGATGGGAAATATTATAAATTAGAATCTAATTTATAATATTTCCTGACTCGTGAAAAAAATAAAAAAAAATTTGAACAATGTTTAATCACCTACACACTAAATGTTTAATAAAAAAAAAACAAACATGTTTTGCTGGCAACACATTCCCTTTAGATTATTATACATGAATACAGATCAGTCTGTCCAAAGATACAGAATTATGCCGGGTATAATAGTAAGAGTCGTTCACAGAACAGCAGCGTCAGCCTGGAAGGCATTGTATCAGCTGCTCAATGCAGATATTGTCAAGCATCCAATATATCGTGCGCCAATACAGACACTACAGGAAGTGTGCGCCTCCAATATGTCCTCCTCTATACAGACAATACAGGAAGTGTGCTCCTCCAATATGTCCTCCTCTATACAGACCATACAGGAAGTGTGCGCCTCCAATATGTCCTCCCCAATACAGACAATACAGGAAGTGTGCGCCTCCAATATGTCCTCCTCTATACAGACAATACAGGCAGTGTGCGTCTCCAATATGTCCTCCTCTATACAGACAATACAGGAAGTGTGCGCCTCCAATATGTCCTCCCCTATACAGACAATACAGGAAGTGTGCGCCTCCAATATGTCCTCCCCTATACAGACAATACAGGAAGTGTGCGCCTCCAATATGTCCTCCTCTATACAGACAATACAGGAGGTGTGCGCCTCCAATATGTCCTCCTCTATACAGACAATACAGGAAGTGTGCGCCTCCAATATGTCCTCCTCTATACAGACAATACAGGAAGTGTGCTCCTCCAATATGTCCTCCTCTATACAGACCATACAGGAAGTGTGCGCCTCCAATATGTCCTCCCCAATACAGACAATACAGGAAGTGTGCGCCTCCAATATGTCCTCCTCTATACAGACAATACAGGAAGTGTGCGCCTCCAATATGTCCTCCTCTATACAGACAATACAGGAAGTGTGCTCCTCCAATATGTCCTTCTCTATACAGACAATACAGGAAGTGTGCTCCTCCAATATGTCCTCCTCTATACAGACAATACAGGAAGTGTGCACCTCCAATATGTCCTCCTCTATACAGACAATACAGGAAGTGTGCGCCTCCAATATGTCCTCCTCTATACAGACAATTCAGGAAGTGTCTCCAATATGTCCTCCTCTATACAGACAATACAGGAAGTGTGCGCCTCCAATATGTCCTCCTCTATACAGACAATACAGGAAGTGTGCGCCTCCAATATGTCCTCTATACAGACAATACAGGAAGTGTGTTCCTCCAATATGTCCTCCTCTATACAGACAATACAGGAAGTGTGCTCCTCCAATATGTCCTCCTCTATACAGACAATACAGGAAGTGTGCGCCTCCAATATGTCCTCCCCTATACAGACAATACAGGATGTGTGCGCCTCCAATATATCCTCCCTTACACAGACAATACAGGAAGTGTGCGCCTCCAATATGTCCTCCCCTATACAGACAATACAGGAAGTGTGCTCCTCCAATATGTCCTCCTCTATACAGACAATACAGGAAGTGTGCTCCTCCAATATGTCCTCCTCTATACAGACAATACAGGAAGTGTCTCCAATATGTCCTCCTCTATACAGACAATACAGAAAGTGTGCGCCTCCAATATGTCCTCCTCTATACAGACAATACAGGAAGTGTGCGCCTCCAATATGTCCTCCTCTATACAGACAATTCAGGAAGTGTCTCCAATATGTCCTCCTCTATACAGACAATACAGGAAGTGTGCGCCTCAAATATGTCCTCCTCTATACAAACAATACAGGAAGTGTACGCCTCCAATATGTCCTCCTCTATACAGACAATACAGGAAGTGTGTTCCTCCAATATGTCCTCCTCTATACAGACAATACAGGAAGTGTGCGCCTCCAATATGTCCTCCCGTATACAGACAATACAGGAAGTGTGCGTCTCCAATATGTCCTCTATACAGACAATACAGGAAGTGTGCGCCTCCAATATATCCTCCCCTATACAGACAATACAGGAAGTGTGCGCCTCCAATATGTCCTCCTCTATACAGACAATACAGGAAGTGTGCGTCTCCAATATGTCCTCCCCTATACAGACAATACAGGAAGTGTGCGCCTCCAATATGTCCGCCCCTATACAGACAATACAGGAAGTGAGTGTCTCCAATATGTCCTCCTCTATACAGACAATACAGGAAGGAAGTGTGCGTCTCCAATATGTCCTCCTCTATACAGACAATACAGGAAGTGTGCGCCTCCAATATATCCTCCCCTATACAGACAATACAGGAAGTGTGCGCCTCCAATATGTCCTCCTCTATACAGACAATACAGGAAGTGTGCGTCTCCAATATGTCCTCCCCTATACAGACAATACAGGAAGTGTGCGCCTCCAATATGTCCGCCCCTATACAGACAATACAGGAAGTGAGTGTCTCCAATATGTCCTCCTCTATACAGACAATACAGGCAGTGTGCGTCTCCAATATGTCCTCCTCTATACAGACAATACAGGAAGGAAGTGTGCGCCTCCAATATGTCCTCCCCTATACAGACAATACAGGTAGTGTGCGCCTCCAATATGTCCTCCCCTATACAGACAATACAGGAAGTGTGCGTCTCCAATATGTCCACCTCTATACAGACAATACAGGATGTGTGCGTCTCCAATATGTCCTCCTATATACAGATAATACAGGAAGTGTGCGCCTCCAATATGTCCTCCTCTATACAGACAATACAGGAAGTGTGCTCCTCCAATATGTCCTCCTCTATACAGACAATACAGGAAGTGTGCGCCTCCAATATGTCCTCCCCTATACAGACAATACAGGAAGTGTGCTCCTCCAATATGTCCTCCTCTATACAGACAATACAGGAAGTGTGCTCCTCCAATATGTCCTCCTCTATACAGACAATACAGGAAGTGTCTCCAATATGTCCTCCTCTATACAGACAATACAGAAAGTGTGCGCCTCCAATATGTCCTCCTCTATACAGACAATACAGGAAGTGTGCGCCTCCAATATGTCCTCCTCTATACAGACAATTCAGGAAGTGTCTCCAATATGTCCTCCTCTATACAGACAATACAGGAAGTGTGCGCCTCCAATATGTCCTCCTCTATACAGACAATACAGGAAGTGTGTTCCTCCAATATGTCCTCCTCTATACAGACAATACAGGAAGTGTGCGCCTCCAATATGTCCTCCCCTATACAGACAATACAGGAAGTGTGCGCCTCCAATATATCCTCCCTTACACAGACAATACAGGAAGTGTGCGCCTCCAATATGTCCTCCCCTATACAGACAATACAGGAAGTGTGCTCCTCCAATATGTCCTCCTCTATACAGACAATACAGGAAGTGTGCTCCTCCAATATGTCCTCCTCTATACAGACAATACAGGAAGTGTGCTCCTCCAATATGTCCTCCTCTATACAGACAATACAGGAAGTGTCTCCAATATGTCCTCCTCTATACAGACAATACAGAAAGTGTGCGCCTCCAATATGTCCTCCTCTATACAGACAATTCAGGAAGTGTCTCCAATATGTCCTCCTCTATACAGACAATACAGGAAGTGTGCGCCTCCAATATGTCCTCCTCTATACAAACAATACAGGAAGTGTGCGCCTCCAATATGTCCTCCTCTATACAGACAATACAGGAAGTGTGTTCCTCCAATATGTCCTCCTCTATACAGACAATACAGGAAGTGTGCGTCTCCAATATGTCCTCCTCTATACAGACAATACAGGAAGGAAGTGTGCGCCTCCAATATGTCCTCCCCTATACAGACAATACAGGAAGTGTGCGCCTCCAATATGTCCTCCCCTATACAGACAATACAGGAAGTGTGCGCCTCCAATATGTCCTCCCCTATACAGACAATACAGGAAGTGTGCTCCTCCAATATGTCCTCCCCTATACAGACAATACAGGAAGTGTGCGTCTCCAATATGTCCTCCCCTATACAGACAATACAGGATGTGTGCGTCTCCAATATGTCCTCCTCTATACAGACAATACAGGAAGTGTGCGCCTCCAATATGTCCTCCTCTATACAGACAATACAGGAAGTGTGCGCCTCCAATATGTCCTCCTCTATACAGACAATACAGGAAGTGTGCGCATCCAATATGTCCTCCTCTATACAGACAATACAGGAAGTGTGCTCCTCCAATATGTCCTCCCCTATACAGACAATACAGGAAGTGTGCGCCTCCAATATGTCCTCCCCTATACAGACAATACAGGAAGTGTGCGCCTCCAATATGTCCTCCCCTATACAGACAATACAGGAAGTGTGCGTCTCCAATATGTCCTCTATACAGACAATACAGGAAGTGTGCGTCTCCAATATGTCCTCTATACAGACAATACAGGAAGTGTGCGCCTCCAATATGTCCTCCCCTATACAGACAATACAGGAAGTGTGCGTCTCCAATATGTCCTCTATACAGACAATACAGGATGTGTGCGTCTCCAATATGTCCTCCTCTATACAGACAATACAGGAAGTGTGCGCCTCCAATATGTCCTCCTCTATACAGACAATACAGGAAGTGTGCGTCTCCAATATGTCCTCCTCTATACAGACAATACAGGAAGTGTGCGTCTCCAATATGTCCTCTATACAGACAATACAGGAAGTGTGCGTCTCCAATATGTCCTCCCCTATGCAGACAATACAGGAAGTGTGCGCCTCCAATATGTCCTCCCCTATACAGACCATACAGGAAGTGTGTGCCTCCAATATGTCCTCCCCTATACAGACCATACAGAAAGTGTGTGCCTCCAATATGTCCTCCCCTATACAGACCATACAGAAAGTGTGTGCCTCCAATATGTCCTCCCCTATACAGACAATACAGGAAGTGTGCGTCTCCAATATGTCCTCCTCTATACAGACAATACAGGAAGTGTGCGTCTCCAATATGTCCTCTATACAGACAATACAGGAAGTGTGTGTCTCCAATATGTCCTCCCCTATACAGACAATACAGGAAGTGTGCGCCTCCAATATGTCCTCCCCTATACAGACAATACAGGAAGTGTGCGCCTCCAATATGTCCTCCCCTATACAGACCATACAGGAAGTGTGTGCCTCCAATATGTCCTCCCCTATACAGACAATACAGGAAGTGTGCGTCTCCAATATGTCCTCCTCTATACAGACAATACAGGAAGTGTGCGTCTCCAATATGTCCTCCTATATACAGACAATACAGGAAGTGTGCGCCTCCAATATGTCTTCCTGTATTGTCTGTATAAGGGAGGACATATTGGAGGCGCACCCTTCCTGTATTGTCTGTATAGGGGAGGTGTGCGTCTCCAATATGTCCTCCCCTATACAGACAATACAGGAAGTGTGCGCCTCCAATATGTCCTCCCCTATACAGACAATACAGGAAGTGTGCGTCTCCAATATGTCCTCCCCTATACAGACAATACAGGAAGTGTGCGTCTCCAATATGTCCTCCTCTATACAGACAATACAGGAAGTCTCTCCAATATGTCCTCCTCTATACAGACCATACAGGAAGTGTGCGCCTCCAATATGTCCTCCCCTATACAGACCATACAGGAAGTGTGCGCCTCCAATATGTCCTCCCCTATACAGACAATACAGGAAGTGTGCGCCTCCAATATGTCCTCCCCTATACAGACAATACAGGAAGTGTTCGCCTCCAATATGTCCTCCTCTATACAGACAATACAGGAAGTGTGCTCCTCCAATATGTCCTCCCCTATACAGACAATACACGAAGTGTGCTCCTCCAATATGTCCTCCCCTATACAGACAATACAGGAAGTGTTCGCCTCCAATATGTCCTCCTCTATACAGACAATACAGGAAGTGTTCGCCTCCAATATGTCCTCCTCTATACAGACAATACAGGAAGTGTTCGCCTCCAATATGTCCTCCTCTATACAGACAATACAGGAAGTGTTCGCCTCCAATATGTCCTCCTCTATACAGACAATACAGGAAGTGTTCGCCTCCAATATGTCCTCCTCTATACAGACAATACAGGAAGTGTGCGCCTCCAATATGTCCTCCTCTATACAGACAATACAGGAAGTGTGCGCCTCCAATATGTCCTCCTCTATACAGACAATACAGGAAGTGTGCGCCTCCAATATGTCCTCCCCTATACAGACAATACAGGAAGTGTGCGCCTCCAATATGTCCTCCCCTATACAGACAATACAGGAAGTGTGCGCCTCCAATATGTCCTCCCCTATACAGACAATACAGGAAGTGTTCGCCTCCAATATGTCCTCCTCTATACAGACAATACAGGAAGTGTTCGCCTCCAATATGTCCTCCTCTATACAGACAATACAGGAAGTGTGCGCCTCCAGTATGTCCTCCTCTATACAGACAATACAGGAAGTGTGCGCCTCCAATATGTCCTCCCCTATACAGACAATACAGGAAGTGTGCGCCTCCAATATGTCCTCCTCTATACAGACAATACAGGAAGTGTGCGCCTCCAATATGTCCTCCCCTATACAGACAATACAGGAAGTGTTCGCCTCCAATATGTCCTCCTCTATACAGACAATACAGGAAGTGTGCTCCTCCAATATGTCCTCCCCTATACAGACAATACAGGAAGTGTGCGCCTCCAATATGTCCTCTTCTATACAGACAATACAGGAAGTGTGCGCCTCCAATATGTCCTCCTCTATACAGACAATACAGGAAGTGTGCGCCTCCAATATGTCCTCCCCTATACAGACAATACAGGAAGTGTTCGCCTCCAATATGTCCTCCTCTATACAGACAATACAGGAAGTGTGCACCTCCAATATGTCCTCCTCTATACAGATAATACAGGAAGTGTGCGCCTCCAATATGGTCGCCCCAAGGAAAGATTTTAGGACTAAAAAAAATAAATAACATTTAAAAAACAAAACAAAACCCCATTATTTCTCTTATGCAGACTGTGAGGGAACAGCCATAAGACACACAGAAGATATTACACAATGCTGGCTGTAATGTTTGCCTTCACCTTCAGCGCTATTTTGGTTGTTTATAACCCTAATGCATCTAAAATGAAAAATAAAGCAATTTTATAATAGATCTCGATGAAAAACGTTTGTTGTCCACAGCTCCCATGCAGATCTATGCGTACTCGTGGTTATACAAACTGTGCACATTAACATCAGTCACATTATCCCCTAATTCTTGATTCCATTTCTTATTTAGGAGACGGATGGATATAAGGAAAGATGCAGAACTGCAGGATCGGACGACGGAGGGTTTGCGTATAGTTTGTTGCCATGGTGACACATAGACTGGCATATCTGCTGTACCAATTGTAAAGGTAGAACTGGCTTTATACAAGTTCCTCATCAACCAAAAGAGGGGAAAGTGAGAATTACTGCAGCGAACCAGGACTAAAAACACACGATCATCAATTTATAAAGTGTGGTCGAGCGAGCAAGGAAACGCACAACAGGCTCTGCTGACAGATTAACAAACGATGTCAATGACCAGACTATAAAAAGTACCCGATGTCATCCAAGCAGCTCCACACCGTCAACAATGACCTGAACAGAGTCACAACCTACAACATGTATAGGACTACGCTCGCCCATGTATAGGACTACGCTCTCCCATATATAGGACTACGCTCTCCCATGTATAGGACTACGCTCTCCCATGTATAGGACTACGCTCGCCCATGTATAGGACTACGCTCGCCCATGTATAGGACTACGCTCGCCCATGTATAGGACTACGCTCGCCCATGTATAGGACTACGCTCGCCCATGTATAGGACTACGCTCGCCCATGTATAGGACTACGCTCGCCCATGTATAGGACTACGCTCGCCCATGTATAGGACTACGCTCTCCCATGTATAGGACTACGCTCTCCCATGTATAGGACTACGCTCGCCCATGTATAGGACTACGCTCGCCCATGTATAAGACTACGCTCTCCCATGTATAGGACTACGCTCTCCCATGTATAGGACTACGCTCGCCCATGTATAGGACTACGCTCGCCCATGTATAGGACTACGCTCGCCCATGTATAGGACTACGCTCGCCCATGTATAGGACTACGCTCGCCCATGTATAGGACTACGCTCTCCCATGTATAAGACTACGCTCTCCCATGTATAGGACTACGCTCTCCCATGTATAGGACTACGCTCTCCCATGTATAGGACTACGCTCGCCCATGTATAGGACTACGCTCGCCCATGTATAGGACTACGCTCGCCCATGTATAGGACTACGCTCGCCCATGTATAGGACTACGCTCGCCCATGTATAGGACTACGCTCGCCCATGTATAGGACTACGCTCGCCCATGTATAGGACTACGCTCGCCCATGTATAGGACTACGCTCGCCCATGTATAGGACTACGCTCGCCCATGTATAGGACTACGCTCTCCCATGTATAGGACTACGCTCTCCCATGTATAGGACTACGCTCTCCCATGTATAGGACTACGCTCTCCCATGTATAGGACTACGCTCTCCCATGTATAGGACTACGCTCTCCCATGTATAAGACTACGCTCTCCCATGTATAGGACTACGCTCTCCCATGTATAGGACTACGCTCTCCCATGTATAGGACTACGCTCTCCCATGTATAGGACTACGCTCTCCCATGTATAGGGGTCCTCACCTGTCACGGTTAGGTTGATAGTGATTTCTGCAAACCTCTTCTGGTCTTCAGCTGCAGCCACTTCACAGCGATACTTCCCATTGTCTGTCCGGCTGGCATTGTAAATAACCAGGGAAATTCCACCCTTGATTTCAGCACGATTTTTCAAGTCTCCTAATAAGAGTAAAATATTTGTATATTTATACTGCAAGCCGAATGGGTGAGAGGGGCTACAAACACAGCACTAGATCCCCCATAGCAGTGGTGAGGCAGGAGACATCCCCCGACATCTCCCGCAAAGGGATATCATAACTGTAAGAACAGAAGATCTGCCTCTTCATGTTACACCGCCCTTACACTGCTTGACATTTCCTGAACAATGGCACAAAGGAGAAATAAAAATGTTCGAATTTAAAAATCTCACGAGAACAGACGAGTCAAACAATAAGCCAGTGAGAAACGCTTTTTGACAGTCATTGATGCACCAGATATGAGGATGTCTGTACGCAGCCGGAGACACAAGAGGTCCGTCATGAAGAAAACTCCAAATGACCCCCAAGAAAAACTCAACCCATGCATATTAGGTTACCACTATGATATACACCCGGAGGCGCAACACACGTTGTAAAGCGCAACAATAAATGGTTTCTTACAACGGTGGATGAGCGGCGCAGACACGAACCTTGAATCATATTGTCAAAATAGACGTAAGAGGTGTCACCGTTTCTGATCTTCTTCCACTCGATGCGCGGGCTGTCGGTGCTTGTGTGTTTGATCAAACAGGACAACTCCACCCCTGGCAAAAAAGGAAGCAGGTCTCAGTGGTCAAATGAACATACGGTCACCCCCATCCCCCTAAAAGATAAACGGCTACTAATAGTTTTACTTTTGTTATAGACCCGTGCATGGAATACCCAGGTACAAAAGAATGGGTACAAGATCTATGCGCAGACCGAGCTAGAGCGGGTGCAGACCTGTATGCGAAACAAGCGAACACCTGTACTAAGACCAATCTAGAGCAAGCACAAACCTGTATGCAGACAAAGCCGGAGCAGGCGCAGACCTATACTAAGACCGAGCAAATACCTGTACGCAGACCGAGCAAACACCTGTACGCAGACCGAGCAAACACCTGTACACAGACCGAGCAAACACCTGTACACAGACCGAGCAAACGCCTGTACTAAGATCGAGCAAACGCCTGTACTAAGATCGAGCAAACACCTGTACTAAGACCGAGCAAATACCTGTACGCAGACCGAGCAAACACCTGTACTAAGACCGAGCAAACACCTGTACACAGACCGAGCAAACACCTGTACACAGACCGAGCAAATACCTGTACTAAGATCGAGCAAACACCTGTACTAAGACCGAGCAAACACCTGTACTAAGACCGAGCAAACACCTGTACTAAGACCGAGCAAACACCTGTACTAAGACCGAGCAAACACCTGTACTAAGACCGAGCAAACACCTGTACTAAGACCGAGCAAACACCTGTACGCAGACCGAGCAAACACCTGTACTAAGACCGAGCAAACACCTGTACTAAGACGAGCAAACACCTGTACTAAGACGAGCAAACACCTGTACGCAGACCGAGCAAACACCTGTACGCAGACCGAGCAAACACCTGTACGCAGACCGAGCAAACACCTGTACGCAGACCGAGCAAACACCTGTACGCAGACCGAGCAAACACCTGTACTAAGACCGAGCAAACACCTGTACGCAGACCGAGCAAACACCTGTACGCAGACCGAGCAAACACCTGTACTAAGACCGAGCAAACACCTGTACTAAGACCGAGCAAACACCTGTACTAAGACCGAGCAAACACCTGTACTAAGACCGAGCAAACACCTGTACTAAGACCGAGCAAACACCTGTACTAAGACCGAGCAAACACCTGTACTAAGACCGAGCAAACACCTGTACTAAGACCGAGCAAACACCTGTACTAAGACCGAGCAAACACCTGTACGCAGACCGAGCAAACACCTGTACTAAGACCGAGCAAACACCTGTACTAAGACCGAGCAAACACCTGTACTAAGACCGAGCAAACACCTGTACTAAGACCGAGCAAGCACCTGTACTAAGACCGAGCAAGCACCTGTACGCAGACCGAGCAAACACCTGTACTAAGACCGAGCAAACACCTGTACTAAGACCGAGCAAACACCTGTACTAAGACCGAGCAAACACCTGTACTAAGACCGAGCAAACACCTGTACTAAGACCGAGCAAACACCTGTACTAAGACCGAGCAAACACCTGTACTAAGACCGAGCAAACACCTGTACTAAGACCGAGCAAACACCTGTACGCAGACCGAGCAAACACCTGTACGCAGACCGAGCAAACACCTGTACGAAGACCGAGCAAACACCTGTACTAAGACCGAGCAAACACCTGTACTAAGACCGAGCAAACACCTGTACTAAGACCGAGCAAACACCTGTACTAAGACCGAGCAAACACCTGTACTAAGACCGAGCAAACACCTGTACTAAGACCGAGCAAACACCTGTACTAAGACCGAGCAAACACCTGTACTAAGACCGAGCAAACACCTGTACTAAGACCGAGCAAACACCTGTACTAAGACCGAGCAAACACCTGTACGCAGACCGAGCAAACACCTGTACGCAGACCGAGCAAACACCTGTACGCAGACCGAGCAAACACCTGTACTAAGACCGAGCAAACACCTGTACTAAGACCGAGCAAACACCTGTACTAAGACCGAGCAAACACCTGTACTAAGACCGAGCAAACACCTGTACTAAGACCGAGCAAACACCTGTACTAAGACCGAGCAAACACCTGTACGCAAACCGAGCAAACACCTGTACTAAGACCGAGCAAACACCTGTACTAAGACCGAGCAAACACCTGTACTAAGACCGAGCAAACACCTGTACTAAGACCGAGCAAACACCTGTACTAAGACCGAGCAAACACCTGTACTAAGACCGAGCAAACACCTGTACGCAGACCGAGCAAACACCTGTACGCAGACCGAGCAAACACCTGTACGCAGACCGAGCAAACACCTGTACGCAGACCGAGCAAACACCTGTACGCAGACCGAGCAAACACCTGTACGCAGACCGAGCAAACACCTGTACGCAGACCGAGCAAACACCTGTACGCAGACCGAGCAAACACCTGTACGCAGACCGAGCAAACACCTGTACGCAGACCGAGCAAACACCTGTACGCAGACCGAGCAAACACCTGTACGCAGACCGAGCAAACACCTGTACGCAGACCGAGCAAACACCTGTACGCAGACCGAGCAAACACCTGTACGCAGACCGAGCAAACACCTGTACGCAGACCGAGCAAACACCTGTACGCAGACCGAGCAAACACCTGTACGCAGACCGAGCAAACACCTGTACGCAGACCGAGCAAATACCTGTACGCAGACCGAGCAAATACCTGTACTAAGACCGAGCAAATACCAGTACACAGACCGAGCAAACACCTGTACGCAGACCGAGCAAACACCTGTACTAAGACCGAGCAAATACCTGTACTAAGACCGAGCAAATACCAGTACACAGACAGCACCGGACCGAGCTAGAGTGAGCGGAGAGCTGTAGGCAGACCGAGCGACAGAGGGTGAAGACCAATCTCTACAAGGACAATTCTGAGATCTTAGCGAGTTGGATCCTTACTCTGATATTCCTGCACCTCTGGACTTGTATTGGAGGAAAATAACTCTACCGTCAACACCGTGCAACCTGCAAGTACAAATAAAAAATGTTAGGAGTCAGATCTAAGCACAACTCACAATACATTCAAACCAATTGCTGCTTGGACCCACAAGACCAGTACAAGGGGAACAGGATGGGTGCAGATGGCCGGGCCCGTACCTCTCACTGTTCAGTACAATCTCATTACATACCGGAAAATTACAGACGCAACAAGCAACATATTAAACTCTGGCATCTATAAAACCACACAGGACGAACCAAGTGCCATACCGAGCATGCAGAATAGAAGGGATACCGTGCCATACATACTAAACAAGGATGACAAACATGATGTATGGTTCTGGTCAGTGTCCATAGAGAATAATATAGATACTGAGAGTTATACCCAGCAAACAGGAGGAGTGGTACTACATTATTATCAGCAGAAGCTAATATCCAGAGTAACCGGCGTGTACAGCACTGACAGCAGCTAATATCCAGAGTAACCGGCGTGTACAGCACTGACAGCAGCTAATATCCAGAGTAACCGGCATGTGCAGCACTGACAGCAGCTAATATCCAGAGTAACCGGCGTGTACAGCACTGACAGCAGCTAATATCCAGAGTAACCGGCATGTGCAGCACTGACAGCAGCTAATATCCAGAGTAACCGGCATGTACAGCACTGACAGCAGCTAATATCCAGAGTAACCGGCGTGTACAGCACTGACAGCAGCTAATATCCAGAGTAACCGGCGTGTACAGCACTGACAGCAGCTAATATCCAGAGTAACCGGCGTGTACAGCACTGACAGCAGCTAATATCCAGAGTAACCGGCATGTGCAGCACTGACAGCAGCTAATATCCAGAGTAACCGGCATGTACAGCACTGACAGCAGCTAATATCCAGAGTAACCGCCCTGTGCAGCACTGACAGCAGCTAATATCCAGAGTAACCGGCATGTACAGCACTGACAGCAGCTAATATCCAGAGTAACCGCCCTGTGCAGCACTGACAGCAGCTAATATCCAGAGTAACCGGCGTGTACAGCACTGACAGCAGCTAATATCCAGAGTAACCACCGTGTACAGCACTGACAGCAGCTAATATCCAGAGTAACCGGCGTGTACAGCACTGACAGCAGCTAATATCCAGAGTAACCGGCATGTGCAGCACTGACAGCAGCTAATATCCAGAGTAACCGCCCTGTGCAGCACTGACAGCAGCTAATATCCAGAGTAACCGGCATGTGCAGCACTGACAGCAGCTAATATCCAGAGTAACCGGCGTGTACAGCACTGACAGCAGCTAATATCCAGAGTAACCGGCGTGTACAGCACTGACAGCAGCTAATATCCAGAGTAACCGGCGTGTGCAGCGCTGACAGCAGCTAATATCCAGAGTAACCGCCCTGTGCAGCACTGACAGCAGCTAATATCCAGAGTAACCGCCCTGTGCAGCACTGACAGCAGCTAATATCCAGAGTAACCGCCCTGTGCAGCACTGACAGCAGCCAATATCCAGAGTAACCGCCGTGTACAGCACTAACAGCAGCTAATATCCAGAGTAACCGGCGTGTGCAGCACTGACAGCAGCTAATATCCAGAGTAACCGGCGTGTGCAGCACTGACAGCAGCTAATATCCAGAGTAACCGCCGTGTACAGCGCTGACAGCAGCTAATATCCAGAGTAACCGGCGTGTGCAGCACTGACAGCAGCTAATATCCAGAGTAACCGCCGTGTACAGCGCTGACAGCAGCTAATATCCAGAGTAACCGCCGTGTGCAGCACTGACAGCAGCCAATATCCAGAGTAACCGCCGTGTACAGCACTGACAGCAGCTAATATCCAGAGTAACCACCGTGTACAGCACTGACAGCAGCTAATATCCAGAGTAACCGCCCTGTGCAGCACTGACTGCAGATAATATACAGAGTAACCGGCGTGTGCAGCACTGACAGCAGCTAATATCCAGAGTAACCGGCGTGTGCAGCACTGACAGCAGCTAATATCCAGAGTAACCGGCGTGTGCAGCACTGACAGCAGCTAATATCCAGAGTAACCGGCATGTGCAGCACTGACAGCAGATAATATCCAGAGTAACCGCCGTGTGCAGCACTGACAGCAGCTAATATCCAGAGTAACCGGCGTGTGCCGCACTGACAGCAGCTAATATCCAGAGTAACCGGCGTGTGCCGCACTGACAGCAGCTAATATTCAGAGTAACCAGCGTGTACAGCACTGACAGCAGCTAATATCCAGAGTAACCGCACCTGTGCAGCACTGACAGCAGCGAATATCCAGAGTAACCGCCATGTGCAGCACTGACAGCAGCTAATATCCAGAGTAACCGGCGTGTACAGTACTGACAGCAGCTAATATCCAGAGTAACCGGCGTGTGCAGCACTGACAGCAGCTAATATCCAGAGTGACCGCCCCGTGCAGCACTGACAGCAGCTAATATCCAGAGTAACCGGCATGTGCAGCACTGACAGCAGCTAATATCCAGAGTAACCGCCGTGTGCAGCACTGACAGCAGCTAATATCCAGAGTAACCGGCATGTGCAGCACTGACAGCAGCTAATATCCAGAGTAACCGGCGTGTACAGCACTGACAGCAGCTAATATCCAGAGTAACCTGCATGTGCAGCACTGACAGCAGCTAATATCCAGAGTAACCGGCGTGTACAGCACTGACAGCAGATAATATCCAGAGTAACCGGCGTGTACAGCACTGACAGCAGCTAATATCCAGAGTAACCACCATGTACAGCACTGACAGCAGCTAATATCCAGAGTAACCGCCGTGTGCAGCACTGACAGCAGCTAATATCCAGAGTAACCGCCGTGTACAGTACTGACAGCAGCGAATATCCAGAGTAACCGGCATGTGCAGCACTGACAGCAGCTAATATCCAGAGTAACCGCCGTGTACAGTACTGACAGCAGCTAATATCCAGAGTAACCGCCGTGTACAGTACTGACAGCAGCGAATATCCAGAGTAACCGGCATGTGCAGCACTGACAGCAGCTAATATCCAGAGTAACCGGCATGTGCAGCACTGACAGCAGCTAATATCCAGAGTAACCGCCCTGTGCAGCACTGACAGCAGCTAATATCCAGAGTAACCGGCATGTGCAGCACTGACAGCAGCTAATATCCAGAGTAAGCGGCATGTGCAGCACTGACAGCAGCTAATATCCAGAGTAACCGGCATGTGTAGCACTGACAGCAGCTGAGGTGTTATCAATGCGGTGTGGGATGGAGGTGATCAGCCGGTGGCACTGCTGAGGTGTTATGGAAGCCCAGGTTGCTTTGATATCGGCCTTCAGCTCGTCTGCATTGTTGGGTCTGGGGTCTCATCTTCCTCTTGACAATACCAGAATATCTCACTGCCCCCTGTACACTCATGAGCACTTGTGGGGATTGGTTACAGATATACATTTCAGAGACTTGGGGCGAATCGTCTGTACACCGCTGTTTAGCTCTTCTATTAATTGTTCCAGATTGGGTTTAAATGAGGAAAAAAGGACATAAACCTTCCAGAAGTGTCGGGTAACGAAGGATCACGTTGTGTACCAATGATGTAAGTCTGCGAACAAGGGGTGCGAGCGAATCCAGTCCAGAGACAGAGCAGCCAATGCAGTTTAATGACCTGTGCAGCACATATGCTCTAGAAAGGGCTCGCTGCTCAATGTTCACTCCCAGAATGCATTGCTATGAAGTTTGAGTGTGAGGTTCAGGCTAAACTCAGAGAATAGCGCTGAGATCAATTCAATGGACGGATCCGCTTCTTTGTGTCTAACCCTTTAACTAATGGAGGGGAAATCTTCATGTGACACGGCTTTCCATTCAGTCACAGTCTGTAGTAGCCACTTAAGGACAGAGACAATTTGACTTTTTTGTTTTCATATTTTCCTCTCCACATTGCAAGAGCCATGACTTTATTTTCCAATGGTGCCAACGTACTGAGAAGCTTAAAAACTGCTTCCAAAAACTTTTAGTGTTCAGTGTGCGGAAAAAATGACACGTTAACTTTATTGTACAGGTCAGTACGAATACGGCGATGCCAAATTATTTCCGTTTATGTTTCACTACATTTACTAAATAAAAACAATCTTAAAAAAAAAAAAACTTTTTGTATCGCCATATTCTGAGATAAACATCTTTATTTTCCATCTATTCTGCCGTGTGAGGGATTGTTGTTCTTTTTTTTAAAAAAAAAACACTTACATTTTGAGGGAAGCGAGGTGACCAAAAAAAGCAATTCTGGCATTCAGATTTTTTTCCTTTAGCGTTCACCCTTCGTGTTAAATAACGATATTGTAATAGTTTAGACTTCTACGGTAGCAGCGATAACGGCTATGCTTCTATTTTATTGTTCCCATTTCACATAAAAATATGTAAAAGTTGTTTTATAAATGCAGATTTATTAACCTTTATTTTCGTCCCCCTAGGGGGCATTACCGTGCGATTCTTACATCACTCATGCAATAGTCTGTGTATTGGCTTTTTCTGTGTTGTACCGCTGAGCCTTGCCTGTGGGGAGGCTTAATCATATGACACAGAAGGCAGATCCAGCATCCCGTAACCGACTGCCATGTCAACCAATCGGCAACCCGCTATTTAGTTGGAAGAATCGGGGGACAAAGGGAGCCCCTCCCACTAACTGCTCAGATGCCACGGTCAATATTGACTGCGTCAAATGAGAGGTTAAATGGCCAGGATCGCAGCTACCCGTCCATCCCAGCCAATGCAGTCGGGTTTCAGTTGCATAAAACAGTCGGAACCCGCTGTGTATGGAGCAGGCTCAGCTTCTGAGCCCGCGCCATATTATATGACTGTACGGCAAATGTCACCAAAGGGATAACACAATTAAAAATAACTGGGCCTAATAAACAACCGCGCAGCCTCCCACCGCTCCTGGAGATGAACCGCGCAGCCTCCCACCGCACCTGGAGATGAACCGCGCAGCCTCCCACCGCTCATGGAGATGAACCGCGCAGCCTCCCACCGCTCCTGGAGATGAACCGCGCAGCCTCCCACCGCTCCTGGAGATGAACCGCGCAGCCTCCCACCGCTCCTAGAGATGAACCGCGCAGCCTCCCACCGCACCTAGAGATGAACCGCGCAGCCTCCCACCGCTCATGGAGATGAACCGCGCAGCCTCCCACCGCTCCTGGAGATGAACCGCGCAGCCTCCCACCGCACCTGGAGATGAACCGCGCAGCCTCCCACCGCTCATGGAGATGAACCGCGCAGCCTCCCACCGCTCATGGAGATGAACAGCGCAGCCTCCCACCGCTCATGGAGATGAACAGCGCAGCCTCCCACCGCTCCTGGAGATGAACCGCGCAGCCTCCCACCGCTCCTGGAGATGAACCGCGCAGCCTCCCACCGCTCCTGGAGATGAACCGCGCAGCCTCCCACCACTCCTGGAGATGAACCGCGCAGCCTCCCACCGCTCCTGGAGATGAACCGCGCGGCCTCCCACCGCTCCTAGAGATGAACAGCGCGGCCTCCCACCGCTCCTAGAGATGAACCGCGCGGCCTCCCACCGCTCCTAGAGATGAACCGCGCGGCCTCCCACCGCTCCTAGAGATGAACCGCGCGGCCTCCCACCGCTCCTGGAGATGAACCGCGCGGCCTCCCACCGCTCCTAGAGATGAACCGCGCGGCCTCCCACCGCTCCTAGAGATGAACAGCGCGGCCTCCCACCGCTCCTAGAGATGAACAGCGCAGCCTCCCACCGCTCCTAGAGATGAACAGCGCAGCCTCCCACCGCTCCTGGAGATGAACCGCGCAGCCTCCCACCGCTCCTGGAGATGAATCGCGCAGCCTCCCACCGCTCCTGGAGATGAACCGCGCAGCTTCCCACCGCTGCTGGAGATGAACCGCGCAGCTTCCCACCGCTCCTGGAGATGAACCGCGCAGCTTCCCACCGCTCCTGGAGATGAACCGCGCAGCTTCCCTCCGCTCCTGGAGATGAACCGCGCAGCTTCCCACCGCTCCTGGAGATGAACCGCGCAGCCTCCCACCGCTCCTGGAGATGAACCGCGCGGCCTCCCACCAGACTGTTACTGAACATTATTGCTTCTGCCCAATGAGGGGAGTTTCAGGCGAGAGCCTGGGGAAAGCGTTAGTGTCAGTCACTCTGGTCCACCATGAGCCGTCTTCTTTGATGTAGAGCTGGAATCGCTCATCTGTCCAAGGCACTGACCAGGCATTATTGAGCAGAACAGGGGTATCCCGGGCAATAATCGTGTGGAAACATCAGACACTTCCCCAGAGCTGTGATCCAGCACCGACATCTCATGTTCTCTACGTGAATGTTGTGTCAATGTTGTGCTGTAAAACAAACCTGCAAAGAACTACCCACTATTTTGGGAAATTGAATTCTCCAGGATTGCACCTATACACAAACTCAGCAAATGAACCAGAACATTATGTTATTCTATTTTCATACCATATAAACCCCAATCCAAAATAACCGCCGCCAAGACATGGGCGAGGGGCAGGTGGGCAACCCTAGAACGATCCGGACATTCACTTATAGTCATGGATGCTACCAAAAATGTGAACGATAGATATGGGAGAGTTCAGGCCTGGGCTGGTCTCAGCAATTATTTTGTCGCACCCGTGATGTCCAGATGCCATTGTGATGAAATAGGTGAGGAGGGCACGCCAGGGAACAGTCAGCAGTGCGTCCTATTTACCGGCGATCCCTTCATTTAATGATAAATCCCATAGTGTAAAGATGCAGCAGAATAAGCGTGGGGGGGGGGGGGGGTTGTTGGGGTATTATTCCAAAACACATCCCAAATGTTTCCCTCTATTCACCACAGAGAAAGCCTGGAGAGAAGAGATAAGAGAACATACTAAATAAAGAGTTCCCGCAAAGTCTGAAGCTGCGGCCTCCATACGACGAGCATTTGGCTAGAATATATATACAGCATATACAGAAGTTGCGATCCTTAAGTTGACTCTTAACGTGTTAAATAAGCGGTGGCAAGAAACTTTAGCCCCTTAATGACATCCTATGCATGGTAGGCGTTAATGGAAAGCATGGAACGGGCTCACGGCTAAGCGTCCTCCATACTCAGTGGGTGTCGGTTGTGTAATACAGCAGACACCTCACTGCAACGGGTGGAACCAAATCACCACCGCAGCCTAAGGTGTTCGAAAAAGGGGGGGCGACCCCATGACGCAATCATGGGGTGCCTTTGGTTGTCATGGCAGCCGAATGAAGGTCTCCGGGTCTGCCATCTTTGTGCTCCTATTAAGCGATACATTCGTTTTGCAGTATATAGTGCAAACGATACATCGCTGGTTCAAATTCTCTAGAGGGGACTTGCACAAAAAATTAGAAAAACAGTTACAATTTTTTTTTTTTTGTACATAATAAAAATTTATATGGCTCTCAGAATATGGTGTAATGCCCACATGCCATGTAAACGAGGTCTGATCAACGAGACCGCTCATTGGTTGGCGCTGGGGATGAGCGCGTGTTACTCCGATGGCTCCTCCCCATACATTTCTATCATGCCGGCGGCGCGTCTCCCGGTTTACACACCAAGATGAGCCGATAACGATAATATCAAGTGCTGCATAAACGATCCGATCAGCCGATGAACGAGCATTTAGTCATGTGACTGGGACCATGTGATGGTAAATTGGGATATTAAAGAAAAATGGGGAGTTTTTAAAAGTTAAATAAAATGAATGGGAAATTCCTGAATATAATAAAGAATCAAACAAACAGCACTCAAAACATGAAATAGATTTTGCGGACGCCTCAGCCTTCAAACGTAAAGATTTCAATGGGTAATAAAAATATGAAATCAAGTTCGCAAAGTTCACTACAAAGATAAAATATAATTAATGACATTGAAACGGATCCCAAAAAAACAAATAAAAAAAAATGGTCTAAATTTATAAATGCAAAAAGAAAAAAAAATCTGATAATATTGTCCCTCTTAAAGACAACCGTAGGAATAGAATTGTAGAGGACATTGGCCGGGCTGAGATATTAACCCCTTAACGACCGGGGTATAGCGTTTTTACGTCGGCCGTTCAGGGTAGTTCTTCTGAAGTGTTGGCTTTTCACGTCGGCACTTCAGAAGAACTTTCCCGGCATCGTGCCGGTGCTGCTGGTGACAGCCTCGAGCTTCAGGGCAACGATCGGAGACCACTAGCAGTGGTCTCCGATCAGATTTAACCCCTCAGATGCGGCGCTCAATAGCAAGCGCCACATCTGAGTGGTTTGGGAGGGAGGGGGCCGCATCGGAGTGGTTTTCTGCCTCTGAAGTCAAGGCTGTTAGTAACAGCCAAGGCTTCAGAGTGATGATCGGAGACCAATAACCGTCCGATCATGTGATCACTGTCAGAACCAGTCACAGTGATCACAAAATGTAAACGACGCGTTTCTCCTCAGTCTCTCCTCACACTTGTTACTCTGTATGAGAAGAGACAGAGAGAGAATTTTACTGCGACACCAAAGACACTAAATTACAAAAAATCTAATATATAAACTTTATATAAACTTCAAATTGTATACCTAGGCTAGGGATATCCTTAGGGCAAGTACACACGTGGCGGAGTTTCCGCTGCAAATGTTGGCGCAGATTTGGGGAAATTACACAATGAATCTGCAGCAACATTTGCATATTTGACAGGTAATTCAGACGTTGCAGATATCACAGCGGACGCCACAGATTTCAGTTTTTGCATTGCAGTGGCTGAAATCCGCAGTAAAATTCCGCTTCTTCTCCGCAACAGACAGTGCATGCTGGGAGGAGGGGAAATTCTGCACCGCAGCCTGTGGTCTGCAGCGGAGTTTTCCGCAACGTCGGAACTAACTTGCCTAAAAATGTATAGAATTAAATGTAAAAAACGGCCACTGGAGAATTCCACTGCGAACTGTCCACTGCAATACCGCCACGTATGAACCGGCCCTTAGGGTTATTCTAGGTCCTATTCTAGAGTTAGCCTAAGGTTAGTCTAGGTTTAGCCTAGGGTTTTTGTGTAGCGTACGTGTGCGACGTCTTTTATTTTTTTTTTTTGCACAAAAAAAATACACAAAGTTTCAAAAAATATATGTAAAAAAAATAAATAAAGACGTTTTATAGTCTACGTGTTTGTTGGACATCAGTTTTTTGTGAAGCGTGCTTTTGTGACATCAGTGTATTTTTGTTTGTGAAAAAAAAGTGTAAAGAAAAAAATAATTATGTTTGTCCGCGTGTGCGTCTGGTTACAGTCTTTGTCGTACGTGTGTGTAATTACTTACAACGGCCCATAGAAGGTTGACGGTGGAAGAGGCAGACGCCATGTTCATTTCTGACTCTGATGAAAGTGATACAGAAACCGCGTCCGAGGTAGAAACGTTGTCTACCAGTGATAGCGACGACAGTGATTCACTTTCTGCAATTCAAGAGTCGCTGCAGAGTCCACAAGCACCGGGCATGTCGCAGAAGTGCCACAAAACACGGCCCCCTCTATTCCCCCAGAATATATGGAGTGGGCACCCACAGAGGCATTTTCCCCTAATATCCCAGAATTTATTGCCACACCAGGGATAAATATTAATGTGGAAAATTTTACAGCCCTCGATTTTTTTAAAATATTCATTACAGACGAACTATTGGAGCCGATTGTCAACCAAACCCATCTGTGTGCTCGCCAATCCCTTGCTGAAAAGCCAACGTCCTCCTATGCAAAGCAGCGGCACCCCACAAATACTGGCGGACTTAAAAAAAATTGGGGCTCATCCTCAACATGGGGTTAGTGAAAAAGCCCTCAATCCAGTCATATTGGGCAACAAGCCCTGCACACGCCACACCTGTTTTTCCAGCTGTTCTGACCAGAAGCCAATATGGGGGGCTAATGCTCTTCCTTAATTTTAACGACAATCACCAGCCACGCCGAGACCGCCTGTATAAAATAAGGCCCCTGATAAAAAATTTGGAGGAGTCATTTATGCCGGTGTACAACCCCGAAGAAAACCTAGCGGTGGATGAGTCGCTGATGAGTTACACAGGCCGGCTCTCATCCCGCCAGAACATCCCCTCAAAGAGAGCAAAATATGGGGTTCAAGTCTACAAGCTGTGAGAGCGGCGCAGGCCACACATCTATGAAGGCAAAGACCGCGATGTTACCCACAATATTAACTCATTCACTTTCACACAGTTTTTGTAGGGAAAACCACATGGGGGGGGGGGGGGGTTACTTATTGGATAAGGTCTCACTGTAAAGATGCAGCAATAATGGATTTTCTGGAAAAAACTAATTTTTTATTTCTTAAATTCTCGCTATCCCCTTAGATGAATATTAGCAGGACATTTATACTTGTCAGAATAACCTGCAGCACCGCTGCAAATATAGCGGGGTTCCCTAAAATCAGCTCCGGCATAAAAAGGCCTCCAAAGCCAAAATAGACTCCCTCTATGATATGCCGTATAACGGGTCCGTATAATAGATTAGACGCACATATTTGGTATCGCCGTACACGGGAGAAGTAGCAGAGTGTGGAGAGGTATCACTTTTACCAATATGTCATATGGTGTTTCGAGATGGCCAAAGAAAAGTGACTCTTGTGAAAAAAAAAAAAAGCAATTTATATTTTTTTGGCCCAAGTTTGGACAAATTCTGTAAAAAGTGTGAAGGGTTAAAACAGAACTTGAACCGCTAGAAAGACTTTAGAGTGTCCCGTTTGTAGAACACAATGGTTTTTACCATTATTTATTGGTCTTCAAGTTCATTACCCAGTGGCGGATTAAGAAGACCATGGGCCCTGGGCTGTGACCCGTACATTACTACCATGTGTAGAAAACGAAATTACATTTTAGTGCGCAATTGAAAAAAGGGGCACTGGTGTTTTATACTATATTTCTGGTCCAAAAAAATAAAACGACACCCCCCCAAGTCAGGTGTCCTTATGATCAGGATAAATGCAGGAATTTATGTCAATACATTTATATGATACAATTACTTTTATTTTTAAACTGTTACATTTTAAAATGATGAAAAATCCAAATTCTTCTTTTTTTTCTGTCTTTCCACGACTATATAAAAAAAGTAACAAAAATGTTACTTATACATATATACCACAAAAAGGAAGCACTACATGTCCCAAGAAAACAGCGCAAAATCCACATCGATACATAAAACACGTGCAGCGTTACACTGCGTCACATCTGTGAATAGCAAAACCGCCAAAATTGCTCTGGTCACGAAGGTTTAAAACACCTTCGATATTAAGGGGTTAAACATGTTCTTCTCCCCGGTGTTCACCGATGAGCTGCCAGTGCCAGATATTCAGGGGGACAGTGATAACATCCCCCCCCCCCTCCCAATATTACCGGCTTAACACAGGAGGAAGTGCAGCTGCGTCTGAGCACATTAAATATTAATAAACCTCCGGCCCAGACGCCATTCACCCACGAGTATTAAAGAGGCTCTGTCACCAGATTTTGCAACCCCTATCTGCTATTGCAGCAGATAGGCGCTGCAATGTAGGAGTCGCCCATCTGTAGGAGTCGCCCATCTGTAGGAGTCGCCCATCTGTAGGTGTCGCCCATCTGTAGGAGTCGCCTATCTGTAGGTGTCGCCCATCTGTAGGAGTCGCCTATCTGTAGGTGTCGCCCATCTGTAGGAGTCGCCTATCTGTAGGTGTCGCCTATCTGTTGGTAACAAACAGAGGATCCACCATTGGCAATAGGTAACACAAAAAAGGTTGGTCAGCACATCCTAACAAAAAGTATTGCAGGTGCAAGTACACTGACTGCAAACAATACATGTAAAAGAAAAAATAAAACATCGCAACAGCACTTTGCGAATGCCAAGACTACCTAATACACTATATAAACAAATTAACATTACTGCTACCTTTTGGTCGTGCACTCCTCCCATTTGCCCAATGGTGCTTTTAATTAGAGTAAAGTTGGTTCTTACCTACCAAGAGTATAATCTGAAGGCTTAGACCAAGAACAGTTGTATTTTTAGGTTAGGGACCCACTTAAAGAGGCTCTGTCACCAGATTTTGCAGCCCTATCTGCTATTGCATGTGATCGGCGCTGCAATGTAGATTACAACAACGTTTTTATTTTTAAAAAACGAGCATTTTTGGCCAAGTTATGACCATTTTCGTATTTATGCAAATGAGGCTTTCTAAAGTACAACTGGGCGTGTTTACAGTAAAAGTCCAAGTGGGCGTGTATTATGTGCGTACATCGGGGCGTGTATTATGTGCGTACATCGGGGCGTGTATTATGTGCGTACATCAGGGCGTGTATTATGTGCGTACATCGGGGCGTGTATTATGTGCGTACATCGGGGCGTGTATTATGTGTGTTACATCTGGGCGTTTTTACTTCTTTTACTAGCTGGGCGTTGTGTATAGAAGTGTATGATGCTGACGAATCAGCATCATCCACTTCTGTTCGTTAACGCCCAGCTTCTGGCAGTGCAGACACAGCGGGTTCTCTAGAGATCCCGCTGTGACGTCACTCACTTCCTGCCCCAGGTCCTGCATCGTGTCGGCCACATCGGCACCAGAGGCTACAGTTGATTCTGCAGCAGCATCAGCGTTTGCAGGTAAGTAGCTACATGGACTTACCTGCAAACGCCGATGCTGCTGCAGAATCAACTGTAGCCTCTGGTGCCGATGTGGCCGACACGATGCAGGACCTGGGGCAGGACCTGTGAGTGACGACACAGCGTGATCTCTCGAGAACACGCTGTGTCTGCACTGCCAGAAGCTGGGCGTTGTGAAGAGAAGTGGATGATACTTCTCGTCAGAACGCCCAGCTAGTAAAAGTAGTAAACACGCCCCGATGTACGCACATAATACACGCCCCGATGTACGCACATAATACACGCCCACTTGGACTTTTGCAAGACTCATTTGCATAAATACAAAAATGGTCATAACTTGGCCAAAAATGCTCGTTTTTAAAAAATAAAAACGTTACTGTAATCTACATTGCAGTGCCGATCTGCTGCAACAGCAGATAGGGGTTGCAAAATCTGGTGACAGAGCCTCTTTAAAAGAGGTCGCCTTGTGGCAGGTGGGCTCACACAATTTGATCAAAATGTGAACTAAGAACGTCACTATTGTAAGTAAACGTAGAAGTAATGCAAATTTCTATATAGTGCATCAGGTAGTCTTAACGGCCGCAGAGCGCGGCTGCACGGTTTTTACATGTATTGACAATAGGTGATGGAGACCCCTCTCCGCCTCCCTGCACGGGGCGATCTACACAGGTCACAGAGAATGCCTAGAAAACTCTCCCATAGCTCCATGCGGCTGGTGTAAAGAATAGATCTCTAAATGCTGCTCCGGCAAGAGGTCTGTCCCCATAATCATGTAAAAAAAATAATAATTACACATTCAGAGAACAACAACAGAGAAAGAGAAAAATAAAATATATAAAAAAGGTTTGTTCCACTTTCTGGTTTTAGTTAGGAAAAAAATAGACCAATTCCCTTGAATGTATGTTTTGTGCTGCGGTGGGCAGAATATTGCACCCTCTTCAGCGCAGCTTGTGGCATCTTTAGGGCACACACACATGGCTGATACGTTGCAGATTTTTCCGCAGCAGAATCCGCATGTATTACATGTGAACATCCGTCAGGCTGCCCACACACGTAGCGGATTATTGCGTATTTTAAGTCTGGATTTATTGGAGGCCAGCGGGCGAGATTTAACAAGTCTCATCCACATCCTGATGAACATTTTGCGCATGGAAATCAAAGCTTGCTGCAGATTTTCAAATTCACTGCGGATTTCACCCTTTGTAATGTAGAAGGGGCGAAATCGGCAGTAAATCCATATTTTCCATGCAGAAAGTCCGCAACGTCTCCCTCAGCTGGAGGGTGAGAATTACACTCTGTTTAAATTTAACAACAACTGGAGATCCAAGTCCAAGAAAAAGGAAATGAAAGAGGTGAGAAGACTTTGTGAGCTGGAGATTCAGGGTGTCCCCTCTATACAGGGATGATGCACGGCGTTATCCCCCATTAATCAGACCCTGATCACTTTGCTCCTGGACTCATCCTCTTATCAGCTTATCCATTCCCCACTCTTGTCGCGCACATTGCACAGACTCCCACCCATTTCCTGTTCCTTATATTGTGGCGATCGACTCCTGCATCTCTGTAATCCCATAGACAATGCATTCGGAAAGACTTCAGACCCTTTCATTTTTTTATGTTAAAATAAACACAAAATACACGTTTTTCCCCATCATTCTGCACTCAATACCCCAAAATGACAAAAAGTGAAAACAGAATTTTACTTCTTTGCTAATTTATGGACAAGGAAAAACAACAATATTGCATTGACATAAGTCTTCAGGCCGGTACTCAGGATCAGGTGAAGCCCCTTTGGCAGTAATAACGGCCTCCAGTCTTCTTGGGTTTGAGGATCGGTTTACACTCCTGGATTTGTGGGTTTTCTGCCGTTCTTCTTTGCAGATCCTCTCCGCTCTGCCAGGTTGGATGGTGGCGTCGGTGGACGGACATTTTCAGGTCTCTCCAGAGATGTTCTATTGGGTACAAGTCAGGGGTCTGGCCGGGCTACTCAAGGACATTTACAGCGTTGTCCCCCCGCCACTCGTATGGTCTTGGCTGCATGCTTAGGGTCATTGTCTTGTTGGAGGGTGAGCCTTCGGACAAGTCGGAGGTCCAGAGCACGCTGTATAAGGTTTTCATTAAGAATATCTCTGTACTTTGCTCCATTCATCTTTCCCTAAACCACAACCAGTCTCCCTGTCCCAGTTGCTGAATAACACCCACACATCACGATGCCCCCACCACCACCATGCTTCACTGTAGGGATGGTATTGGGCAGGTGATGAGAAGTGACTCCAGACAGGACGCTTAGAATGGAGGCCAAAAAGTTCAATCTTGGTTTCATCAGACCCCAGAATAGTGTTTCTCACGGTCTGAGGTCCTTTAGGTGCTTTTTGCAAACTCCAGACGACTTTCATGTGTCTATTACTGAGGAGCGGCTTCTTTCTGACCACTCTGCCATAAATCCCACATTGGTGGAGTACTGCAGTGATGGTCGACTTGCTGGAAGTTTCTCTGTTCACAGAATCTTTGGCGCTCAGCCAGAGTGACCATTGGGTTCTTGGTCACCTCTCTTACCAAGGTCCTTCTCCCCCGATTACTTTGTTTGGTGGGGCGGCTCTAGGAAGGGTCCTGGTTGTTCCAAACGTCTTCCATTTAAAAATTATGGAGGCCTCTGTGCTCTCGGGAACTTTCAGTGCAGAATAATTTTTTTTGTACCCTCCTCCAGATCTGTCTCTCCACACAATCCTGTCTCTGAGCTCTACATGCAGTTCTTTCCTCCTCATGGCTTGGTTTTTGCGCTGATGTACATTGTCAGCTGTGAGAACTTATATAGACAAAGGCGTGTCTTTCCAAATCATGTCCAATCGGATTAATTTACCACAGGTGGATCCAATCAAGGTGTAGAAACATTTAAAAAATGATCTAGACAAATGGGAGACCCCAGAGCAAAATGTCGTGTCATAGCAAAGGGTCTAAATACTTATATACTGAAATATTCCTAAGGCCTCTTGCGCAAGGGTCATATTATGGTCCTAAGTTGTACAAAGTGAATGGTGTCTCTACCGTGCCTCCGTACACCTCCATAGGAAGGCTTTTGTATGGAATCCGAGAAAAAAAATTGTGCACGTTCCAGCGAATGCATCTAGGGGGGGGGGGGGAATATCTGTGCATTCGACTGAGCCTATGAGGAAGCACATGGAGGCCCTGACATGCAATGCCATGGTCAATGCACACGGCAACGGACCTAACAACGGAGAACACTCTCCAAAAGTTGCCCAACGATGTCCTACCCAAATTCTGATGATTTCCCCTTAAAGAGGACCGGTCACCTCTCCCGACAGGACTCTTTTAGTAAATACTTTTATTTCACTTGAAATAACAATTCAGAATTTTTTTTCTTAGAATTCTGTTTTGTGGTTCCTCTGTTATTTCTTCTAGAAATTTAGGAATGAATAGACGACAGGGTGTGGTTACCAGTTGGGGGCGTGTCCCTACAGTCTGACAACGCCCAATCAGTGCTTACAATATCAGGCCGCATAGACACGCCCCCTGACAAGGAGAACGATCACACAGTTGTCAATTTATTAAAAAATATTACATTATTTCAGGAAGGAACAACAGAAGGACAACACAGAAGTCTAAGGCGTCATGCACACGACCAGTCCTTGCAACTGCGGATAGTATAAAACACATGATAACTTATGGCCAATGGCCACGACCGTGGTTTACAGTCTGTGAATTGCCCGAGGGCAAAAATAAAAAGAAAAATAGGACGGGTCATTCATTATACGGCCCACAATACAGGACAGGTCATTCATTATACGGCCCACAATATAGGACAGATCATTCATTATACGGCCCACAATACAGGACGGGTCATTCATTATACGGCCCACAATACAGGACGGGTCATTCATTATACGGTCCACAATACAGGACAGGTCATTCATTATACGGTCCACAATACAGGACGGGTCATTCATTATACGGCCCACAATATAGGACAGATCATTCATTATACGGCCCACAATACAGGACGGGTCATTCATTATACGGCCCACAATACAGGACGGGTCATTCATTATACGGTCCACAATACAGGACGGGTCATTCATTATACGGCCCACAATACAGGACGGGTCATTCATTATACGGCCCACAATACAGGACGGGTCATTTATTATACGGCCCACAATACAGGACGGGTCATTCATTATACGGCCCACAACACAGGACAGGTCATTCATTATACGGCCCACAATACAGGACAGGTCATTCATTATACGGCCCACAATACAGGACGGGTCATTTATTATACGGCCCACAATATAGGACGGGTCATTCATTATACGGCCCACAATATAGGACGGGTCATTTATTATACGGCCCACAATATAGGACGGGTCATTCATTATACGGCCCACAATACAGGACGGGTCATTTATTATACGGCCCACAATATAGGACGGGTCATTCATTATACGGCCCACAATATAGGACAGATCATTCATTATACGGCCCACAATACAGGACGGGTCATTCATTATACGGCCCACAATACAGGACAGGTCATTCATTATACGGCCCACAATATAGGACAGATCATTTATTATACGGCCCACAATACAGGACGGGTCATTCATTATACGGCCCACAATACAGGACAGGTCATTCATTATACGGCCCACAATATAGGACGGGTCATTTATTATACGGCCCACAATATAGGACGGGTCATTCATTATACGGCCCACAACACAGGACAGGTCATTCATTATACGGTCCACAATACAGGACGGGTCATTTATTATACGGCCCACAATATAGGACGGGTCATTCATTATACGGCCCACAACACAGGACAGGTCATTCATTATACGGCACACAATATAGGACGGGTCATTCATTATACGGCCCACAATATAGGACGGGTCATTCATTATACGGCCCACAATATAGGACGGGTCATTCATTATACGGCCCACAATATAGGACGGGTCATTCATTATACGGCCCACAATACAGGACAGGTCATTCATTATACGGCCCACAATTGCAATCTGAGCTCATTGAAATAAATGCACATCTTTAACACGGTTAAAGCCCACGATTGAGGACGGCCCGGCGGATGACACTGCGCTGCCCGCCCGCCCATGATCACGGACCGTGGACACAGCCACAGCTGTGTACAGGAGGCCTAAAAAAAATGTTACAGAACTTTTATGTGAAGTAAAAATAATTTACTAAACCAGACACGTCAGGAGAGGCGACCGCTCCGCTTTCAGGACGCAGCGCGTGTTGTACTTCAGGAACTCGCGAATCACCCATCCCCCATAGTCACATTCCAGGAGCCATAGATTTTATTTTTCCATTGACAGACTTATGAGAGTTTGCATTTTTTGCCGTATTATTTGTATCAAATGGCCCCATTTTTATTAGGCAAACGTACAAAATGTTAGTCGAATGAACAAGAAAGATAAAAATTCGGATGTTTTTCCAGGTAGTTTTTTTACGACATTCACCGCATGGAAAAACCAACGTGATCGTTTTATAGAACCGGCCACTACAGTCATTTGTCTTTATTTTTCTTACAATAAAGTATTTCTTACTGAGAAAAAAGAAAAAACATTTTAATTTCTTTGAAGTACTTTCAATTTGTAAAACTTCCAACCACTTTTATATAGACAATAGGCAAACAAGGGGACATGAACGTACAATCCTTTGATTGCTTACATAATAGAGACCGTAGTGACCAGGCTTATGTCCACGGCAACGCTTCGGCACCCTGCGATCGTGCTCTGGTCGTGCCACAGGGCTGATAGAGGGATCCTTAGGATGCTACTGACCACATCATCTAAGGGGCTAAATGAGCAGCTCGGATCCCGGCTGTTGCAGCAGTGCCAACCGTACGGTTACAGCGGACACCCTCTGTGGACGACATGTACGGCGCTGCGCGAGAAGGAGTTAATGAGTCAGACAGAATCCAGGAGCTAGGACACCTTAACCCTTTCACGCTCCGTGACGTATTATTCCGTCATGCTGACCGCACCATCCGCGCTCAGTGATGGAATAGTACGTCACGGGGAAAATGCATCTCCATTTTCTGCTGGCGCGTTCACGAGCTGTGACAGCTGTGGTTTTGGACAGCAGGCTATCACAGCTCAATACGCCGGGACCTGGATAGTCCCGCCTGCTCGATCGCCACTATTGGTCAGTCAGTGAGTAATTGTCCAATAGCGGCGATCATTGTCTAAACTTCCTCTCCCTGACATCACATCCTGCCGCACCCACCCTGAACGCTTTAGAGATAGCGGGGCGTTCAGAGCGGTTGTGAGAAGAGGGAGAGAAGAGCAAAGTCGGGAAAAAATGAAAAAAAAAAGTCTAAAAAAAAAAAATTTCTGCTTCCTACCTCCCCCATCCACTACCCACTCCTGTACCCTTCCTCCTTGTGTTCCCCCCACAGTTTTGGTCAGTGATCTCTTATCACTGACCACTTCTTAGTCTTCAGAACAAAAAAAATATAAAAATGTAAAAATAAAAACGAAAAAAACATTAGTTTAGACAATTTAACTGGTTAGTTTAGTATTCGGGTTAGTTAGTTTCAGGGAACCGTCAAAAAGCGTAGGTCGGTATAGCGTCAGGGAATATAGTGTCAGGAATCCGTCACCGTAGTTAGATCTAGTGTCAGGGAAGCTCGGAATAATCTAGTTAGGTTTAGTGTCAGGGAATAGTCGCCGTAGTTCGATTTAGTCTCAGGGAAGTTCAAGTAAAATCTAGTTGAGTTTAGGGTTAGGAACCCTCGCCCTAGTTAGGTTTAGTCTCAGGGCAGCCAACTCGTTCTATAAAAACACCAATTTTTTTGGTTGGTTTAGGTAGCAGCCTATTGGTCATAGTTAGTGAAGCAAAAAAACATGTCCCAATGGACATTTACTGCCGAAGAGGCATATTCATTTCTTGCCTCCTACACAGAGTCGTCCACCTCCTCATCCAGTGATGGAGAAGAGGAACCCCCTAGGAGACGCCCCAGGACCACCACTACAGTTAAAACCCCCATGCGAAATGACCCCTCGGCAGTTGAAACCCCAGAGCGAAGTGACCCCATTTGGACGGACCCCCACACCAGACATTTATGAGCCCCAAATCCCAGAGTACACAGGCAGCCCAGGGATAAAATTTAATATGGCAGGGCTCAGTGAGATGGACTTTTTCAAGTTCTTCTTCACTGATGACTTTATAGATCTTATGGTCTCCCAGACAAATTTATATGCCCAACAATAGATTACTAAGAACCCCACATCATTTTATCCCTAATCCCACAGGTGGACCCTTGTAGATGCAGCAGGGTCATCCATTAGGACCTACTGGAGCGCAGACATCTTATACCACACCCCGATGTACCGTATGGCCATGTCCAGGATGCGTTAAGAGGCAATACTTTGCTTCTTACATTATACTGCTAATGAGCCGTGCCCACCCCGAGGTGACCCCAGTTTAGACCGTTCGTATAAAACGGAGACCCCTATTAGACCGTTTCAGTGCCCGGTTTTCCCAGCATTCACCCCCGAGAAGGGCATTTCTATTCTTGAGCCCCTGGTACATTTTAAAGGGAGGGTTCAATTCCGCGAGTACCTGCCGGGTAAGAGGGCAAGGTATGGCGTGAAGATGTAGAAGCTGCGAGAGTGCATCAGGGTATACCTACAAATTTAGGATATATGAAGGGAAGGCCAGCAGTATTCAGCCCCCAGAATGCCCCCCCTTACTGGGAGTTAATGCAAAAATTGTGTGGGATATGGTGCAGCCACTGCTGGACCAGGGTCACCACCTCTACCTGGATAATTGTTATACCAGCGTCCCACTCTTCAGGTGCCTCGCTTCCAGGAGTCCTGCGGCATGCGGCACTGCTAGAAATCTGAGAGGCCTCCCTAAGACTCTGCAGGGCAAACAAGAAGGGGTGAGAGCCGGGCACAATCCAGCAACATATTGTGTGTCAAGTACAAGACAAGAGAGATGTCACACCAGTACCTATGTACCAGGACGAGGTGCCAGTACAGAGACCCCCAAACCAGACTGCATCCTGGACTACAATAGGTAAATGGGAGGGGTGGACTTGTCAGATCAAGCCCTGAAGCCCTACAGCGCCATGCAGTGTGGTATAAGAAGCCGGCCGGGCACATCATACAGATGGCATTGTACAACGCGTACGCGCTACGTCGATGTACAGGCCGGAGGGGAACTTTCCTGGAATTTCAAGAGGTGGTTATCAAGAACCTGATCTTTAGGGACCAGGAAGGGGGGGCACCCAGTACTTCTGGAAGCGAGGCCAACGCAGGATCACTATGTGCTGACTAAATGAATGGAGAGAAGTGCATGACGCTGACTGGTCACTGATAGTGACGAATCAGTGACCAGTCAGCGTCATGCACTTCTCTCCATTCATTTAGTCAGCACATAGGGATCCTGCTAGATCAGTATGTACTGTCTTATACTGACACATTAACGTTACTGAAGTGTTTAGACAGTGAATAGACTTTCTTTCCAGCCAGGACGCGATGTCTATTCACAATCCCGGCACTTCGCTAACGTTTCTGTGGTAGTTACAGCAGAGCAAAGCGTAATCTCGCGAGATCACGCTGTAAATGACAGGTTACAGCGAGATTACGCTTTGCTCTGCTGTAACTACCACAGAAACGTTAGCGAAGTGCCGAGATTGTGAATAGACATCGCGTCCTGGCTGGAAGGAAAGTCTATTCACTGTCTAAACACTTCAGTATCGTTAATGTGTCAGTATAAGACCAGCACATAAGGATCTAACAGGATCCCTATGCGCTGACTAAATGAATGGAGAGAAGTGCATGTCGCTGATTGGTCACTGATTAGACCAAGTGGGCGTTGTGGAGAGTGTATGACGCTGACCAAAGTAAAAATACGCCCAGTTGGGCATTAAGTAACTAATTAGCATAAAGCTAAAATCGCTTCTAACGTGGTAAAAATAGGTTGTTTTTCTAAATAAAAAGCATCACTGTCACCTCCATTACAGCACCGATCACATTATGTAAGAGACAGGACACTTATAATGTGGTGACAGAGGCTCTTTATTACTAGGACCACTGTTATCTACATTACAGCACTGATCACATTATGTAGGAGACAGGGCACTTATAATGTGGTGACAGAGCCTCTTTATTACTAGGACCACTGTTCTCTACATTACAGCACTGATCACATTATGTAGGAGACAGGGCACTTATAATGTGGTGACAGCCTCTTTATTACTAGGACCACTGTTATCTACATTACAGCGCTGATCACATTATGTAGGAGACAGGACACTTATAATCTGGTGACAGCCTCTTTATTACTAGGACCACTGTTATCTACATTACAGCGCTGATCACATTATGTAGGAGACAGGACACTTATAATCTGGTGACAGCCTCTTTAAAGAGCAGGTTTAGTCTTCTGTGAATAAAGCCAAATTATTGTAAAATGAAATACTCTGAAACTTTCTAACAGATTCTGTGCATTAGTTCCTCAATTATTTTTTTGGGGCTTTGCTTGCTGTCAGTGAACATAAATATTCTTGTTTACATCCAAAAGGCAGAAAACCTGTCCTGTAACACAGCTAAGGTTTTGTTACTATGTATGCAGTCTACATAATTCTCTAAACATTTCAGAAGCACTCACTCTCCCCGGTCCTGATAGTTTGCTACAATGTATCAATGTGGAGGCCAGCGGCTCAGCTCACATAGGATTGTATGGAAAGGCCACATGAGAGATCACAATGAGGTCACGGTGGAGGTTCTGCGGTCGCCTGCACCAGGCAGAGATGGTTTCTTTCTGGGAGATCACAATCAGGTCACTTTATGCAGGGAGAGTTTTGCTTCAGTGGAAAAAGACTAATCAGCCAGAATGTGAGACAGAAGAACACTCTTAATCCCTTGCAATTCCCAACCCCCAGCGCAGGGATTCATCCAGCAGAGGTGCCAAATGGACAGAGTCACAGCAGGAAGTCAATGGCTACAGACTCCTTACATTTCCACATTCTCCAAAAAGATAAAACGCTGGAGGCACAAAAGCCTCTGCCTCCAATATGACATGGAC
>NC_134696.1:75000-92500 GCF_050947455.1 Rhinoderma darwinii
CACTGCCCGAGTTTCCTGTTAGGCAGCAATGTCACCTCATTTAGATTTTCCCCTGGTAGGTGGGGTACCCTTACTCAAATACAGCCGGGTCACTGGTCAGTTCTCGTTGCTCACTTGGGAGTAACAGTGTTTTTAGTTAAATAAAACATTTTTAAAAAAGAAACTCGTTTTTAGTTAGTAGTTGCAATTTGGGTGCAGCGTTTAGTATATTATTCTAAAATCCCCCAATATGGGCAGAAGTCTTCACAGCCGAGGAAGCATATGAAATGTTATGCTCCGCTACGGACAGAGCGAGCGAAGGTGAAGCACAGTTCGAGCGATCATCTTTGTCCGTGTCAAGTGACTCCGAGTCTGCACCCCCCCCCTGTTGGCACAAAAGAAGCGAAGGTCCTGCTCTAAGTAGCGGCTGACCATTATACCCTCCTGGCGCCCCTCAGGCATTCAAGTTGATACCACAGGGTTTAGCCCCATAGACTATTTTAAACTTTGCTTTTCTGACACCCTTTTAAAATGACTGATCCAGCAGACCAACATCTATGCAGGTCAGTTCATCTTCCACAACCCAGACTTGTTTTTCGCGAGAGACCAATATTGGACCCCCACAAACAGTGGAATTGCAGAAGTTTCGGGGCCTATTTTTAAGCTTTGGTCTCGTCAACAAGCCAAGAATTAGAGACTATTGGTCCTCTTTATAGAACACCCCCCTGTACCGCACAATTAGGAGCAGGGCACGATTTGAAGAGATCTTGAAGTTCCTGCACTACAACGACAACAGTCACTGCCCACCCTCGCAGGAGCCACATTTTGATAGGCCCTATAAAATCAGACCATTAATTGCCCACTACTCCCAGAGTCATTAGTCAGCTTCAGATGTAGACGGCACTTCAGGCAGAACCTACCAAATAAAAGAGCCCGGTACGGCATAAACCTGTACAAACTCTGTGAAAGTGCCGCCGGTCCCACCTACTCTTTTAGGGTTTATGAGGGGAAAGACTCCCATATAGAACCCCCAGAATGCCCCACTTCTTCCTAGGGATTTGTGGAAAGATGGGATCTTGTTCATCATCATCTGGACAACTTTTATAACCATGTCCCATTGCTGAAAGTTCTCCTGTCCAGATCCACCTTGATGTGCGGAACAACCCGAATAAATCAGAAGGGCCTCCCCAAAACGTTGCTGGGTCAGACACTAAAACTAGGAGAGAGCAGAGCCGTCTGCAGTGACAATCAGCCGCTCCTGAAATAGAAGGGTAAAAGGGACGTCCTTATACTGACAGCAGCGGCAGCCTTGTCCCTGTCCGCAGATCCACCACCCAAGTCCCCAAATAATATTGTGTACAGGAGTACAATAAATATATGGGTGGCGTAGACCTGTCTGACCAGTAAGGGTATGTTCACACCCACTATTTTCAGCCGAAAAATCGGAAGCAGAGCGCCTACAAACGTCTGCCCATTGATTTCAATGGGAAAAACAGTGTTCTGTTCCAATGGGGTGTTTTTTTACACAGCCGTTTTAAAAAACGGCCGCATAAAAAAACGCCCGCAAAAAAGAAGTGCATGTCACCTCTTCAGCTGTTTCTGGAGCGGTTTTTCATTGACTCCATAGAAAAACAGCTCCAAAAACGGGCGTAAAAAATGCTGCGAAAAACACGAGTTGCTCAAAAAATGTCTGAAAATCAGGAACGGTTTTCCCTTCAAAAGAGCTCCGTATTTTCAGACGTTTTTGAGTTGGTTTGTGCACATACCCCAATAAAACCATAGAGCGCCATGCGTAAGACCAAGGTGTGGCATAAAATGCGCTCTGTCCATCTTACACAGTTGGCTTTGTACAACGCCTTTGTCCGCTGCAGATCTGCCGGCGGTGGAGACGCTTTACTGCAATTTCAGGGAAAAGGTCATCAAGTCCCTGATATTTGGTGACCAGGAAGGGGAGGGCAGTTCATCCGGGCCTTCCGTCAGCAGGATAATTCCCGGCCAGCATTTTCCCACAAAAATCCCCGCACTGAAAACAAACAGAAGCCCCAAAAAAAGTGCCGGGTTTGTGTCAAGCGAGGGATTGGTAGGGACACCACATACCAATGCGAGACGTGTCCCACAAGTCCCGGCCTGTGCATGAAACAATGTTTCAAAATATATCACCCCTCCTTGGATTTTTTATTTCTTCTTTATCCACGCTTTGTGGCCTTGACTAATGGTTTTTGTTTTTTTTGCTGACCAGCCCCATTTAAAATTTGTAAATAAAAAAAACTAAAAACAAAACTAACAATTCTCACTATACCAAGAACCCGAGGGAGTGTGTGTCTCATCCAGGTTGCAAATCTGGGAGAGAAGAATACGTCTTTTTTGTGCTGAGGCCTTTGATTTATTTTTTGGGCTGGGTTTTATGGAATGGTGGGTAGGTGGGTGGTGGGACCTGCCATTCCCTCTCCCTTCATTACGGGTTTTCCAGGGTGTCCTCAGTTACTAAACTTAAATGAATTAAAAGTTCTGACTATACCCCTAGATGAATACCTTGACAGGTGTTCCTTTACAATCTAAAATGTCTCACTATATTGCTACATTAATTCTTTGAGGGGTTTAGTTTCCAAGATGGGGTCACTTTTCTGAGGTTTCTAATATTTTGACCCCCCAGAGCCTGTTTTCATGACACTGGGCAGTAAACGCCATCGTAGTCGGCCTCAGATGTTGTATGGTGCTCCTTCCCTTCTGAGCCCCGCCACATCTCCACAAATGGGGTATTAAAGTATTCAGGAGAAATTGCGTAACAAACTGCGGGGGCTTTTTCTCCTTTAACCCTCTGTGAAAATGATGAATTTGGGGATAAAGCAACATTTTCTTTGAAAAAAGTAATTTTTATTTTTTTACTGCCCACTGTATGAAACACCTGTCAAACTGCTCACTATACCACTTGAAAATTTCCTTGAGGGGTGTAGTTCCCAAGATGTGGTAATTTGATGTGGGTTTCCACTATACTGATGCCTCAGGGGCTCTTCAAATGAGTCATGGCTCCTGAGAACAATTCCAGCAAAATCTGCACTACAAAAGCCAAATGGCGCTCCTTCCCCTCTGAGCTCTGCCATGTGTTCAAACAGCCGTTTATGACCACATAGGGGTTCTCCGTACTCTTGCTTTACAAATGGTGGGGTGCTTTTTCGCCTTTATTTGTTGAAAAAAAATGGAAAATTTTGAGCTAAAGCTACAACTTATTGGAAAATTATGTAATTTTTATTTTCACTGCCCAATTAGAATAAGATCTATGAAACACCTGTGGGGTTAAACGCTCACTATACCGCTAGATGAATTCCTTGTTGGATGTAGTTTCCAAAATGGGGTCTTTTTTGGGGCGTTTCCTTTGTTTCAGCACCACAAGACCTGCTCCAACCCGACATGGTGCCTGAAATATAATCTAAAAAAAAGGTGGCCCTAAAATCCTCTAGATGCTCCTTTGCTTCTGGGGCCGGTGTTTCAGTCCAGTAGCGCACTAGGGCCACATGTGGGATATTTCTAAAAACTGCAGAATCAGGGCAATAAATATTTAGGTGCGTTTTTCTGGTAAAACCTTCACTATAAGGGTATGTGCACACACACTAATTACGTCCGTAATTGACGGACGTATTTCGCCCGCAAGTACCGGACCGAACACAGTGCAGGGAGCCGGACTCCTAGTATCATACTTATGTACGATGCTAGGAGTCACTGCCTCGCTGCAGGACAACTGTCCCGTACTGTAATCATGTTTTCAGTACGGGACAGAAGTTCCACGGAGAGGCAGGGACTCCTAGCGTCGTACATAACTATGATGCTAGGAGCCCGGCTCCCTGCACTGTGTTCGGTCCGGGACTTGCGGCCAAAATACGTTCCATCCATTACGGACGTAATGTGCTCGTGTGAACCCAGCCTTCGAGGAAAAAAAATGGAATTTCTGCAAAAAAAGTTACATTTGCAAATTTCCCATTCACATTGCTTTAATTTCTGTGTAACTCCTGAAGGGTAAAGAAACGTTCTAAATGCCGTTTTGAATACTTTAAAGGTGTGAAGTTTTTAAAACGGGGTAATTTGTGGGGGTTTCTATGTCCCTCAAAGTCACTTTGGAACTTAACTGGTCCCCAAAAAAAAAAAAGGCTTTTGAAATTCTTGAAAATGGGAGAAATTGCTGCTAAACTTATAAGCCTTGTAACGTCTTAGAAAAATAAAAGGATATTAAAAAAAAAAAAAAAAACTATGCCAACAGAGTAGACATATGGGAAATGATAACTAGTAAGAATTTTGTGTGGTATAACGATCAGTCTTACTAGCAGATACGTTTAAATTGAGAAAAATGCAAGCTTTTGCAAATACTTTACATTTTGGTGGTGTTTTTCACAAATAACTATTGAATTTATCGACCAATTTTTCTCACTAACATAAAGTACAATATGTCACGAGAAAATCTCAAAATCACTTGGATAGGTAAAAGCATTCCGAAGTTATTACCACATAAAGGAACATGTTAGATTAGAAAAAACGAGGCAAATGTCATTTGGCCCAAAAGTGGCTGCGGTGGGAAGTGGTTAAAGGCCACTCTCATACTTGTGGTTTTAGGTCAGTATTTTCCATCAGGATTTAGAAATCAAAACCATTAGTAAAACCTACACAGAGTACAATGCAAGGATTTATATGCCTTCCCTGTAAAAGCTCCACTTCTGATTTTGGCTTACAAATACTGGTGAAAAATATTCTAGCACTAATGAGGCCTAAGGCCATGTTCAGACAGCATATTTCGGATCATAAAATGCTCCAAAATACACCTGCAAACAGATATATATATATTTGTATTATTTGATAGAAGCTGTAATGAGCACTGTAGCTGTGAATCTAGCACTAGGATGAGATATAACACTTACTAGAAGATGCCGCAGCAAGTAGCATTGGTGTGTGTCTCTGCCGCTCTCTGCTCCCTCACCTCCATGGATGTTTATGGGCAGCTGTAATCTGATCCTCTAGTCAGCTGATACACCAATGGGTTTAGCAGTAAATTTAGAGTGAGCGAGCAATTGGGGGGGGGGGGGGAGCCTGATGAGTGGAGAAAAAGGCATTCTCTCTAATAAAATATAATACAAAGATTCTTATATTCTCTTGTTTTGTTGATTTATGCAAAGTTTGATGAAAAGTTAGTGACTATTTAAAAAGGCATCCAATGTCTGCAATCTAGAAGTCCCATTGGGCAATAAAATAAGGGGGTGGAGGAAGCAAATAAACAAAAAAGGAGTAGCCCAGTGGGTTCACTTCTCCAGTGGATGTTGCAGTATGCTCAGGCCATGGACCCCGCTGGCAAACCCAAGACGGCAGTTCAAGTTACGCAGGCGGATATGTGAGAACTCAGATTACACCAGGACAAGCTTCTGCAGGAGGGTTAATACCATCGCTAGTCGTCTGGACATCGCTCCAGTTCCTACTCCGGCAGCTCCACACGTGGTAGCTCCAGATACTTCTCAGCCAGCCATAGTTCCAGTTCTGGTTTTATTACCATTACTCATCAAGCACTGTTACACCTGTAATGTTTTATTATTTGATACGGTATATAAAAATTATATAATTTTTCCATTGAGTCGCATCTGGTGTTTGGTGTGTTTTTCTTTTTAAATACATCAAGCCATTAGACGTAACTGCCATCCCTATAAAAGTGTTTCTTCTTTTTCCCTTTTCCCCTTTCCTTAAACACTGTACCATGGAGACAACGAGATTGTTCTCTGCCTATGCATAAAAATAACCTTTACGATTTACACATATATTTGAGCCAGCACTAAGCACTTTGACACAAACCTGGTTAGAGTGAACGTATCCTAACACAAGTAATCACTAGATATCCTGTCATATATTTACCTGCCCATCTGTTCTGCGCTGTCCAATGGGGTGCGCGCTTCTGGCGTACGCGGCCGGGACTGGCCACGCCCGCTCCTCTGTCAGTGTGGTGCGCATGTCCGGATCTCTTGGTACGCGTCGAGGGTCCGGATGTGCGCCGCAGCACTGGAGGGCGGAAGTGGGGCGTGCCACACTTCCGGCTGCGCCGTCGGATGCGCGCCGCATACTCTTGGACAGGGTAGAACGCATCCAACACACACCTGGGCTACTAATAGAAGGGGCATAAATAGGGAGCTGACGGACATGTACACCACACCCCCTTGAGGAAGCGAACATTCGCGAAACCCGCGTCGGGGCGCACACAGCGATCACCAGGGACCACACAGAGACATTTTATGGGTAAGATTATCCTGCATATTTTCAAGCTCCTAGGGTATGGTTTATTTCTACCTTCTCTATTGATCATGGTGTCTGTTTGGATCAATCTTGTCCTGCAGTAACATGTTGATATGTTTTTGAGTTCAATCGCCATACTCCAAAACTGGTGATAATCTGGCCTGTAACCCATTGTTATAAAAGGGCTCACTATGTGTTACTTTGGTTTCCTTGATGTATCTCTGTGTTGACTTTAGATTGAGTTTCTCCTGTCATATACGATTTTAAAAATGTTTATTGTTATGCATATTTAATAAAGAATCTTTTTGATACCTTTGGATATATACTGGCTTCAAGACTCTGTGTTTTCTTTTGCATCTATATATATTATAGAGTTGCCTTAAATTTAAAAATGTGAGGATGTTCTTTGGAACAATACCTAGCCCAGTAACTACGTTAAACCTCTGGAGACTATTGGTTATAATCATTATCTTTCTGTGTCTTTCACAGCGACTGGTATCCAGCCTAATATGGATTTTCGAGCACGTGATCAGTCATGGCTCGCACAATTAGACATGATTTTTAAGGAGGACTCTAATTTGTTTTTAGATACTGGTAGCACCAACATTAGGGAACGTAGCAGCAAGCTTAAATCTCTCCTCAACAAAAGAACCAAGCTTTGGTGGAATAAGGCTTTCCTTGAAAAATATATCTCCAAGGGGCTGATACTGAGGGGCCTAAGGGTTCAGGTTTTCCCTTCTTTTGATATGGAAAATGACATGTTTAAAAAGAAATGGGAGGAGCTGGCTGACACGTGTTCTAGGGGGTTCATGAATCTCCTAATTCAATCCAACTGTAATACCTTGCTAGAAATAGAAAAAGAAATAGAAGGGATACAACTTGATCTTAAAAAAGAGTTCTCTACTGAGACTCTTGCCAAAATGCAGGAAGATCTGGACAGAGATTATGTCAAATGGGAAAAAGAGATTTGCACAGTAAAATCAGGCAAATTTCAGAGGGATGTGCAGGACTATAAATCCAACAGGGTTTATAAATGGCGGTCCAGTTATGATAGATCAAGACCCATATCACGTTCCAGATCTTCCTCAATGTCATCACGCACCTCTGGGGATGAACCAGGTAGAATAAGGGATGCTATGATTGTGGGCAACAGTAGTAACAACCCAGGCGTCTACATGCCAAGAAGACAGTATGACAGGAATGCTAAGCGCAAAAAAACCACAATTCCACAACAGGAGAAGCGACCCGGAAACCAACTAGAGCTAATTAACTTGTCTTCACATTCCCTCTCTGATGCCCAACGTGAGGTTTTAAGTAAGGGTTTGACGTTTTCTCCTACTGCCCCTTTTGATTTTTTTACAGTTTTGAAGGATCTACATCTTTTTTCTAGAAAACTTGTCCTTCATAAATTGCACAATAGGGGATGTGGCACCCTTGAAATTGACAGTGAGATGGAGAGGGAAGCATTATCAGCTTTGGAAGAACTATTAAGGGAACAGAGTACAGCAATAAGTAAGTTCCCTTTGTCGGCCTTACCCAAATCCACAAAGTTTCCCCCCTTGTCGCTGTGTCCTCAAGTGGAAATATTCACCAGATTGGTAGTGGATGACCTTAAACAAATATCAAGATTTGGGTATAGGGACAACCTCACTGCCCCTCAAAGACTGGCCTTGAGAGAGTTACAATGTCTTGAGGATGTGGTCATCAAAGCCGCGGACAAGGGGGGTAACATTGTGGTATGGCCGACAGAAAAATATGAAAAGGAGGCATTTAGACAATTAAGGAATAAACAGACCTACGCCAAACTTACATTTAACCCTATATCAAAATTCTTCCTGGAATTGAAGGAGATCCTGAATAGGGCTTTGGAGAAAGGGATCATCACTAAGAAGATCTTTGAGGGACGAATGACAGAAGATCCTAAAATACCCACGATTTACTTCCTGCCAAAAATCCATAAAAATCTGATGGAACCCCCTGGACGCCCTATTGTGTCAGGTATGGGAGGTCTATGTGAAGCTACATGTAAATTTATAGATTACTATCTAAAGCCATTGGTAATGGAATTGCCATCACATGTAAAGGACACAACGGATGTCCTGGGGAGAATTGATGGGATCCAGATAGAACCCGACATGTTTCTTGTAACTGCGGATATTGAAAGCCTTTACACATGTATCAGACATGGAGATGGCTTGGAGGCGGTCCGCTTCTTCCTGGGGACTAGCAACTGGGATGACGAACTATGCGAACTTATCGTGGAATTGTTGCAGTTTGTTTTGAGCCACAACATCTTTGTGTTCAAAGACACTTTTTATCTGCAAACTCAAGGCACTGCCATGGGTGCGGCGTGTGCGCCATCCTATGCGAACCTGTTTCTCGGGTTTTGGGAGAGGCAGGTTTTCCATGGGGATGGCGCTCGCGCCGCTGACCATGTGCAGTGCTGGCTCCGCTACATTGACGATATTTTGTTCGTGTGGCAGGGCTCGGAGTGTGAGTTGAGGAGCTTTATGCAGCAACTTAATACAAACCAGGTGAATGTCAAACTGACATATGTATTTCATACGTCCAGGATTGAGTTCCTGGACCTATTGATATTTACGGATACAGGTGGTTTCCTTCAGACGGATGTCTATCGGAAGTCGACCTCCGTTAACTCATTACTGCATGCATCCTCTTCTCACACCCCATCTACTGTTAAAGCCATCCCAGTTGGCCAATTCCTCAGGATGAGGCGGATCTGCTCCACTGACCATCTTTTCGAACGACAATCCGAAGATCTTAGATACAGATTCGAAAATAGGGGGTATAGTAAAAGATCCATCAAAGCAGGATATAGGAGAGCAAAAAAGACCCCTCGTGCCAATCTGTTGGTTGGCAAAACCCCTGAAGTAGGAAAAACAGCCGTCAGGTTCATCTCCACCTACAACAGTAGATGGGGTGAACTAAGGACGATTCTGGGACGACATTGGCCAATTCTAAGGTCTGAACCCAGCCTGGCCCTCTGTCTTAGTGACAAACCAACAATGACGGCCAGGCGGAGTAGGAACCTCCGGGATATTCTGGTCCATAGTCACTATACCCCTAAAAAGGTAAATTTTTTCGGATCTCAGGGACAAAGAAAAGGGTGTTATCCGTGTGGCAACTGTGTCGCGTGCCCCAATATTTGTAGAACAAACAAATTTGAGTCAGTGGATGGTACCAAGTCTTTTGAGATTAAAGACTACATATCGTGCAGTACTACACATGTAGTGTACTATGCGGTATGTGGATGCCCAAAGATCTATGTGGGCCTGACATCAAGGGAGTTGCGTGTACGCACTAGAGAGCACGTGCGGGATATCATTGGAGCCGGGGCTATTGATGACCCTACAGAACTCAAGACCATACCCAGACACTTTAAAATGTTTCATGGTTGTAACCCAAGATCCCTCAAAGTTCGGGGGATCGAACGTATACGTTGCGGCATCAGGGGGGGTAATGTGAAGAAGGTTCTGGCACAGAAGGAATGTAGGTGGATTGTGCAATTGGGCTCCATGGCACCGGCCGGACTGAACGAAAAATTAAGCTTTGCACCCTTCTTATGAGGATGTTGGAAATATCCGATTACCAGTATAATGTAATTTTAATTATTTTAAATTGTGGATTGTATGTTTGTCTAGTTTTTAACTACTATTTTCTTAGTAGGTATGTGACATAGCGGCTGATGTTTAGTGAGGCGCCTATGTACCCCCAGAATATGTTGTTTTGAAGCCCGATGACTCTGGATTGCGGACCCTGATGTGGAGTCTACATATTTGGGACTCTATATATGGAATCTAGTTGCACTGTTGTGTGTTTTTTTGTTTTTGTTTTTTTTTCATGTACTTGTATTAGCACTTAATGTTGTCTGAATTTTTCTACAGACGACCGTATATGACTGTTACCTTAAGAGTAATATGTCTCTTAAATATATATACACATATAGATTTAATAGCACTGTTTTAATGATGGTGACTATGTTCGCATGGTCTAATTTGGAGTTGTATGTATCTCCTATATTTCTGGTTTTATTACCATTACTCATCAAGCACTGTTACACCTGTAATGTTTTATTATTTGATACGGTATATAAAAATTATATAATTTTTCCATCGAGTCGCATCTGGTGTTTGGTGTGTTTTTCTTTTTAAATACATCAAGCCATTAGACGTAACTGCCATCCCTATAAAAGGGTTTCTTCTTTTTCCCTTTTCCCTTTTTTCCTTTCCTTAAACACTGTACCATGGAGACAACGAGATTGTTCTCTGCCTATGCATAAAAATAACCTTTACGATTTACACATATATTTGAGCCAGCACGAAGCACTTTGACACAAACCTGGTTAGAGTGAACGTATCCTAACACAAGTAATCACTAGATATCCTGTCATATATTTACCTGCCCATCTGTTCTGCGCTGTCCAATGGGGTGCGCGCTTCTGGCGTACGCGGCCGGGACTGGGGCTGGCCACGCCCGCTCCTCTGTCAGTGTGGTGCGCATGTCCGGATCTCTTGGTACGCGTCGAGGGTCCGGATGTGCGCCGCAGCACTGGAGGGCGGAAGTGGGGCGTGCCACACTTCCGGCTGCGCCGTCGGATGCGCGCCGCATACTCTTGGACAGGGTAGAACGCATCCAACACACACCTGGGCTACTAATAGAAGGGGCATAAATAGGGAGCTGACGGACATGTACACCACACCCCCTTGAGGAAGCGAACATTCGCGAAACGCGCGTCGGGGCGCACACAGCGATCACCAGGGACCACACAGAGACATTTTATGGGTAAGATTATCCTGCATATTTTCAAGCTCCTAGGGTATGGTTTATTTCTACCTTCTCTATTGATCATGGTGTCTGTTTGGATCAATCTTGTCCTGCAGTAACATGTTGATATGTTTTTGAGTTCAATCGCCATACTCCAAAACTGGTGATAATCTGGCCTGTAACCCATTGTTATAAAAGGGCTCACTATGTGTTACTTTGGTTTCCTTGATGTATCTCTGTGTTGACTTTAGATTGAGTTTCTCCTGTCATATACGATTTTAAAAATGTTTATTGTTATGCATATTTAATAAAGAATCTTTTTGATACCTTTGGATATATACTGGCTTCAAGACTCTGTGTTTTCTTTTGCATCTATAGTTCCAGTCAGCTCCGGAGCTGAAATTCAATTGCCACTTCCACCCCGCTATAATGGGGACTCCAAAGCCTGTCGAGGCTTCCTCAATCCATGTAAAATCCACTTTCAACAGCATTCTCATCGGTTTCCGTCAGACCAGACAAAAATAGCCCTCGTCTCCCTGTTGTCTGGCAAGGCTTTGGCGAATCCCCTCTGGGAACATTAAGGACCGGAGTCCACTAATCTGCAGCGCTTCCTGGACACCTTCCGTATAGTCTTTGATTAACCAGGCCGCAAATCCTCAGCCGCCACTTCCATTCTCGCTCTACGTCAGATTATACTTATATGTAGTCCCAACAAAAACAGAATGTGGTTTGAACTCCACTCAGATATACAACCAAAATCGAAAAAAGGAAGGTCATACAACCAAGACTAATCATATACAATATACATTTTATTGAAATACATAATAAATATTACACATTGTTTAAAAGAATGACAATAAGTGATGAATAACCATAAAAACCAGGATGCACACAAAAAAATGCTATAGCAACGAAATCGGGAGATATTGTATAGGGACAAAATGAGGTACAGACACCACTGGAAGGAATAAACTCTAGAAAAGATATAGCGACCAGTTATATATATGTGAAGATTATGCAATATATCCCCCGCAATGTGAATGCAGCATAGTAGTATACAGACAGATCTAATATACGGGGGAAGCTGCAGCCAACTATAGAGAGTGCAGCCACCTATAGAGAGAGCAGCCAACTAGAGAGAGAGTGCAGCCAACTATAGAGAGAGTGCAGCCAACTATAGAGAGAGTGCAGCCAACTAGAGAGAGAGAGAGAGTGCAGCCAACTAGAGAGAGAGAGAGAGAGAGAGAGTGCAGCCAACGAGAGAGAGAGAGAGAGAGAGAGAGTGCAGCCAACGAGAGAGAGAGAGAGAGAGAGAGAGAGAGAGAGTGCAGCCAACGAGAGAGAGTGCAGCCAACGAGAGAGAGAGAGTGCAGCCAACGAGAGAGAGAGAGTGCAGCCAACGAGAGAGAGAGAGTGCAGCCAACGAGAGAGAGAGAGAGAGTGCAGCCAACGAGAGAGAGAGAGAGAGTGCAGCCAACTATAGCGAGAGAGAGAGTGCAGCCAACTAGAGAGAGAGAGAGAGAGAGAGAGAGTGCAGCCAACGAGAGAGAGAGTGCAGCCAACTATAGCGAGAGAGAGAGTGCAGCCAACTATAGCGAGAGAGAGAGTGCAGCCAACTAGAGAGAGAGAGAGAGAGAGAGTGCAGCCAACGAGAGAGAGAGTGCAGCCAACGAGAGAGAGAGTGCAGCCAACTAGAGAGAGAGAGAGAGAGTGCAACCAACTAGAGAGAGAGAGTGCAACCAACTAGAGAGAGAGAGTGCAACCAACTAGAGAGAGAGAGTGCAACCAACTAGAGAGAGAGAGTGCAGCCAACTAGAGAGAGAGTGCAGCCAACTAGAGAGAGAGTGCAGCCAACTAGAGAGAGAGTGCAGCCAACTAGAGAGAGAGTGCAGCCAACTAGAGAGAGAGTGCAGCCAACTAGAGAGAGAGTGCAGCCAACTAGAGAGAGAGTGCAGCCAACATGACGACCATGAAATGTGTAATAATGTTATGAAAAGGAAACTCCGAGCTTAGCGAGATGGAAGCGCCTGATGGGCCGGCCGCCTCCGCGCTGTTTCATTCGTTTTTCTTAGGCCTGGGAACCCCCTTTAAGCCCCTACGTTAAGTTTAGTGATTCCGGAGTGTTGGGTGGTGTAATGTAAGATATTTATTAGTATCTAGACACGTGAGCTTTTTAGTTGGGCGGACTGTGAATCAAACACCAAATGTCATGTTAGTGCGGACGTGACTTTATAAGAAGCCCAATAGGGTCAGATGAACCCTGAAGTACAAGACGACGAGGAGACTAAAAGATAAAACAGGCGACCACCTCCTTATACAAAGCTCAATATCCCGTCACCTAGATCAGAAGTGAATATCAACTGCACTGATCTAGTCTCCGTATACAGGGGGGGGGGGGGTCATTAGCATCTTATTTGTCACTTTGGGGAAGATTTATCAAAACGAATGCAAAGAAAGTCAGAGCAAATGCAACCAAATTTAAGATCTTGCTTAAAAGAAGGCCTAAGGGGGGAAAAATAAAATTTATAGATAAAAAAAATATATACATTATAGGTGTGTGTGTATATATATATATATATATATATATATATCACTTCATTGCGTCACAGTGCGGAGTCATCAGACATCTATAACCCTGACCCCAGACACTTCCATCCTGACAATATACATAGCAAGTATAAGCTCTCTTCTCTTCAGTATAATGTATGTGGCCCCCTATAGCACCGGCCCGGCACCCCCACCAGAAGATTTCTATCAGCTGCTTTACATTTGTTGGACGGACCCACGGCTGCGAGCAGCTGCCTCCAGGCGCCGGTGACAGCTGCACCTCTCTAAAGTCTAAGCTGCTCGGCAGGTGGGGGTCAGCGGGCCAGACAGACAGAGATATTGAATTATATAGGGGAGACAAGGCACCAGCCAGGAGAACAAATCTTATAAAAATCTATTAATTTGGACTGAAAATTGCAAAATAAACATAGCAACACATGTACCTCACCGTCTCACAATTGTGGCAAAAAAAAAAACGTTCAAAAAAAAATAAAACACGACTTGCAACGTTTTTGAGGATTGTGAAAATTGCAACAAACATGGACTCACGGAAATACACCCTACAGGAAAATATAACCCTCCAGTAACAAGAGCAGCGAGTAAAGTGCCCGTCCTGCGATCAGCTGGGATCTCTGACCATTGGAGTTCTGGCCAAATCACAGCGAGTTCTAAGAACCAGCAATTACACCAGCAAAGTGGGGGTGGGGACCGGCCGCCTGATCAGCAGAATCGTATAGGGCACCTGTGTCAGTCAACACCCTGCATGCTGATTGGCCAGGAGCATTAAGAACCCCCCTTGCAATGCAGCGCCCGGTGGGGTCCCGCATGGAGTAGAAGGCAGCAGTGTGTAGTCGTCTGAACATTGGGGGGGGGGGGGGGTACAGTGACCGCACATAGCGTTCCTTGGCTTAACTTGAAGCAATGAAGTCTGAGGCAAATGCGGTTTCTACTGGTTTTAGCCTGGCATGCGCTAGGTGACAATGACAGATCTCCATCTTCCCGTGTAACCTGCAGTGGGCACCAAGGATAATGAGTCACAAAGCAGCCTGGAGGACCCACCTCCCCCTCATCAGAACGGCGTCTCGGCACCAAGAAACAAGGCCGATTCCCACCATGAGGAACCAGCGTAATTTCTGGACGGAACACCGTGCCCTAGGAATCTATGGTTATTACCCCAACTCCTGACAGGGACCGCATCATGGTTCGGTGAGAACTTCTCTTTTCTACAAGTTTCTGAACACACAGTCCAGCTGAAGACCTCAGGGACCTCTCAACACACGTCCTGCACGATCGACACTTTCTACTTTAAACCTCAATAAAGTTCCCAGGGAGCAGCAGCGCAACAACCTCTCTGCCAGGGAGACGACAACGTTTGAGGGAGACCAAAGGCCTTTGTTTGTTTGGTGCAGATCACGACGGACATTCACTCAGCCAGCAGATTCCTGGCCCTCGCCTGCCCGGGCATAATCTGAACTGGCAGTTTAACCCCCAGAAAAACAAAAGCATGAACTAAGATGATGTGACGGCGCGGAGCACGGAGCGCAGCGGTAATTCCCGGATCTCTCTTCACCACATAGGACCCGGCAGCTGCTGGATTCCAGAGTATCACGTGCTGCACGTCCCATCTGGCTACACTGTCAAATGTCTAATATGGTAAACGGCTGCAAAACGGTTATATAATGAACGGAGATGAGAGGAGCTGCGACTTACAGAAGGGGAAAAAACTGCGACAAGCAACATACTAGAACGTGATCTTACCTGGAACTAGGGCTGAGCAATTCATCGAAAAGAAGTCATCTTGCAAATTTCGGTTTTATCAATTATTTTCTCCCGATTTAAACTGTATCTGCATCTTCAGGACGCAGATACAGTTTAAACCAATGGTAGAGCAGATGCATCGAAATATTCATACGGTTTCCAGGCCGTGCACCCTCGTCGGTTCAATACCGTGTATTCATGTATTTCGATACTAAGCTGTGCGGCCGCCGTGTTGTAGTACATGAATGTAGTTAGAGCGGGCCTGCAGGTGTGTAATACAGCCATTGCCCCGCTCCCGACAAGTGCGCGCGGTCAGCATGATGTGATTTGGCCAGAACTGCACTGATTAGCGCTGGCACTGAAGAAAGAACATGGGGGGGCGCACCACAAACCTGTAACCGCATGTTCTGTCTTCAGTGCCGGCGCCACCGCTCATTAGTGCAGCGCCCGCCGCATCCCCTCATGCTGACCGCGCACGGACACTTGTCAGGAGCGGGGCAATGGCTGTATTACACAGCTGCAGCCCCGCTCTATAACGGTGGAGATCAGAGAAATCTCATCTCCGCCGCTATTCCCCTGAATGCTGCACTCAAAGCGGACCCCCACCGCAGCATTGAAAAGGAAAATGTGAAGGGGGATCCCTGTGATGCGACTAAAGGACGTACCAGACACACCAGGGACCATTAAAGGACCCCAGGACTGTCTGACCATATTTCCTGTTAGGGCATACGGAGGTCTGTCCTAACAACTGCCTGTGTACAATCCGTGTATATATATATATATATATATATATATATATATATATATATATATATATCGTGATCATCGTACTGTGAAAAGATTTGTGGCTGATTCAGAGAACAGACGGGTTCGTTCAGATAAAGGCATAATGAGGAAGGTTTCTGCCAGACAAATTAATAGGATTAGGAGAGCAGCTGCTAAAATGCCATTACAAAGCAGCAAACAGGTATTTGAAGCCGATGGTGCCTCTGGAGTCCCACGAACCTCAAAGTGTAGGATCCTCCAGAGGTTTGCAAGTGCGCATAAAGCTATTATTCGGCCACCCCTAAACAATGCTCACAAGCAGAAACGGTTGCAGTGGGCTCAGAAATACATGAAGACTCATTTTCAAACAGTGTTGTTTACTGATGTGTCTTGCAACCTGAATGGTCCAGATGGATGGAGTAGTGGATGGTTGGTGAATGGCCGCCATGTCCCAACAAGGCTGTGACGTCAGCAAGGAGGTGGCGGAGGCAAGTTTTGGGCTGGAATCATAGGGAGAGAGCTGGTAGGCTCCTTTAGGGTCCCTGACAGTGTGAAAATGACCTCTGCAAAGTACGTAGAGTTTATCACTGACCACTTTCTTCCGTGGTACAAAAAGAAGAACCGTGCCTTCCGTAGCAAAATTATCTTAATGCATGACAATGCACCATCTTATGCTGCAAAGAATACCTCTGTGTCATTGGCTGCTATGGGCATAAAAGGAGAGAAACTCATGGTGTGGCCCCCATGTTCCCCTGACCTCAACCCTATTGAGAACCTTTGGAGCATCCTCAAGCAAAATATCTATGACGGTGGGAGGCAGTTCACATCAAAACAGAAGCTCTGGGAGGCGATTCTGACATCCTGCAAAGATATTCAAGCAGAAACTGTCCAAATACTCACAAATTCAATGGATGCCAGAATTGTGCAGGTGATATCAGAGAAGGGTCCTGTGTAACATGTAACTTGTGCTGTGCAGGTGATATCAGAGAAGGGTCCTGTGTAACATGTAACTTGTCCTGTGCAGGTGATATCAGAGAAGGGTCCTGTGTAACATGTAACTTGTGCTGTGCAGGTGATATCAGAGGAGGGTCCTGTGTAACATGTAACTTGTGCTGTGCAGGTGATATCAGAGAAGGGTCCTGTGTAACATGTAACTTGTGCTGTGCAGGTGATATCAGAGAAGGGTCCTATGTAACATGTAACTTGTCCTGTGCAGGTGATATCAGAGGAGGGTCCTGTGTAACATGTAACTTGTGCTGTGCAGGTGATATCAGAGAAGGGTCCTGTGTGACATGTAACTTGTGCTGTGCAGGTGATATCAGAGAAGGGTCCTGTGTAACATGTAACTTGTCCTGTGCAGGTGATATCAGAGAAGGGTCCTGTGTAACATGTAACTTGTGCTGTGCAG
>NC_134696.1:95000-126893 GCF_050947455.1 Rhinoderma darwinii
GGCAAGCACAGCAGTCAGACATTTTTTGTAGTTGATGATGAGGTTTGCACACATGTTAGATGGAATTTTGGCCCACTCCTCTTTGCAGATCATCTGTAAATCATTAAGATTTCGAGGCTGTCGCTTGGCAACTCGGATCTTCAGCTCCCTCCATAAGTTTTCCATGGGATTAAGGTCTGGAGACTGGCTAGGCCACTCCATGACCTTAATGTGCTTCTTTTTGAGCCACTCCTTTGTTGCCTTGGCTGTATGTTTCGGGTAATTGTCGTGCTGGAAGACCCAGCCACGAGCCATTTTTAATGTCCTGGTGGAGGGAAGGAGGTTGTCACTCAGGATTTGACGGTACATGGCTCCATCCATTCTCCCATTGATGCGGTGAAGTAGTCCTGTGCCCTTAGCAGAGAAACACCCCCAAAACATAATGTTTCCACCTCCATGCTTGATAGTGGGGACGGTGTTCTTTGGGTCATAGGCAGCATTTCTCTTCCTCCAAACACGGCGAGTTGAGTTAATGCCAAAGAGCTCAATTTTAGTCTCATCTGACCACAGCACCTTCTCCCAATCACTCTCAGAATCATCCAGATGTTCATTTGCAAACTTCAGACGGGCCTGTACATGTGCCTTCTTGAGCAGGGGGACCTTGCGGGCACTGCAGGATTTTAATCCATTATGGCGTAATGTGTTACCAATGGTTTTCTTGGTGACTGTGGTCCCAGCTGCCTTGAGATCAGTAACAAGTTCCCCCCATGTAGTTTTCGGCTGAGCTCTCACCTTCCTCAGGATCAAGGATACCCCACGAGGTGAGATTTTGCATGGAGCCCCAGATCGATGTTGATTGACAGTCATTTTGTATGTCTTCCATGTTCTTACTATTGCACCAACAGTTGTCTCCTTCTCACCCAGCGTCTTACTTATGGTTTTGTAGCCCATTCCAGCCTTGTGCAGGTCTATGATCTTGTCCCTGACATCCTTAGAAAGCTCTTTGGTCTTGCCCATGTTGTAGAGGTTAGAGTCAGACTGATCATTGAGTCTGTGGACAGGAGTCTGTTATACAGGTGACCATGTAAGAGCTGTCTATAATGCCGGCACCAAGGTGATTTGGAGCAGTAACTGGTCTGGAGGAGGCTGAACTCTTAATGGTTGGTAGGGGGTCACATACTTATTTCTCTGTGCACAATGCAAATAAATAGAGATCATTTTGACAATGTGATATTCTGTTTTTTTTTTTTTATATAATCTATCTCTCACTGGTAAAATTAACCTAGCCTAAAAATTCTAGACTGTTCATGACTTTGACAGCGGGCAAACGTACAAAATCAGCAAGGGATCAAATACTTATTTCCTCCACTGTATATATATATATATACACACACACACACACACACACACACACACACAGAGAAAACTGGGCTCGCTTCCCAAAGCAACCAATTTCTTAATCTGCACGGTGATTGGTTGCTATAGGAAACATCTTATGATTTAATATTATATTGTGGTTACGTTTTATAGCATTTTTTCAGCACTGGCAACAACTCCCCATACAAACAAAAAAGTATATACATGCATAAATGTGACCCATAAGGCGCTGTTCACATCTGTGTTCACACATGAAGCCATAACGCAGTGCAGCATTACACACCACAAATTATTAACCCCTCTGGCTTATAATGGGGTCTGTGAGGGTTCAGTTGTGATTTCCGTCATTTTGACTGCAAGAATAGCGCTGCGTGCAAACTTGACAAAACTGCAGACCGAGGCGCCGACACGGAAAAGATCCCAAAACAGAAGTGAAAAGCTAAACGTTACCCTCCAAGATCCCTCCTATCTGAGACACGTTCATGCCCAGTCCTCTATGTCCTTGTTCGCACGCTGCCTGCTCTATAGGGGCTGCCCTATATATAGTGCATGCTCTCTATAGGGGCTGTTGTATCCATGATACGTGCCCTCTATAGAGGCTTTCTATACATGCTCTCTATAGGGGCTGCTCTAAATATGATACATGCTCTCTTAGTACACCAAGTGCTCCCAAACTCTGCATTATATGGGCTGGGCACGTTTAGAAAGAAATGCGCCCCGCCCCCCCTACGTAACTCATCGTATACTCCAACAATACATGTCCATAGCAAAGAAAAACGGAGCGACACGGTCTCAATAAAGCTTTACTTTTAGTCATTACAATACCACATCGACTCAATCTAGACTGCGGTTAATAAACACCCCCCTAAGTGGACTCATCTGGTCAATATATCGTCACACGTCATTAAGCCATATGGCATCTAATCAGTATTACAATGTGCAAAGCCGTCAGTTTTAGCTAAACACAAAGTTGTGACGGATTATAATAGGACCTGCAGACCGCAACCTGTGAACTTCCAAACTCCCTCAAGTAGATTTTGTTTTGGAGGATCAATGGGATGCAAAAAGAACCAGATATGTACATTGTGACTGCCTATATTGAACCCTTATATACAAGTATACGTCATCATGATGATCTGGAAGATCTCTGCCTCTTCCTGGGGATGAGGATCTGACTCAATTTGTTGTTTAAAGAGGCTCTGTCACCACATTATAAGTGGCCTATATTGTACATGATGTGATCAGCGCTGTAATGTAGAGAACAGTGGTCCTAGTAATAAAGAGGCTCTGTCCCCACATTATAAGTGGCCTATATTGTACATGATGTGATCAGCGCTGTAATGTAGAGAACAGTGGTCCTAGTAATAAAGAGGCTCTGTCACCACATTATAAGTGTCCTGTCTCCTACATAATGTGATCGGCGCTGTAATGTAGATAACAGTGGTCCTAGTAATAAAGAGGCTGTCACCACATTATAAGTGGCTTATATTGTACATGATATGATCAGCGCTGTAATGTAGAGAACAGTGGTCCTAGTAATAAAGAGGCTCTGTCCCCACATTATAAGTGCCCTATATTGTACATGATGTGATCAGCGCTGTAATGTAGAGAACAGTGGTCCTAGTAATAAATATTCGCTGTCCCCACATTATAAGTGCCCTATATTGTACATGATGTGATCAGCGCGGTAATGTACAGAACAGTGGTCCTAGTAATAAAGAGGCTCTGTCCCCACATTATAAGTGGCCTATATTGTACATGATGTGATCAGCGCTGTAATGTAGAGAACAGTGGTCCTAGTAATAAATAGGCGCTGTCCCCACATTATAAGTGGCCTATCTTGTACATGATGTGATCAGCGCGGTAATGTAGAGAACAGTGGTCCTAGTAATAAAGAGGCTCTGTCCCCACATTATAAGTGGCCTATATTGTACATGATGTGATCAGCGCTGTAATGTAGAGAACAGTGGTCCTAGTAATAAAGAGGCTCTGTCACCACATTATAAGTGTCCTGTCTCCTACATAATGTGATCGGCGCTGTAATGTAGATAACAGTGGTCCTAGTAATAAAGAGGCTGTCACCACATTATAAGTGGCTTATATTGTACATGATATGATCAGCGCTGTAATGTAGAGAACAGTGGTCCTAGTAATAAAGAGGCTCTGTCCCCACATTATAAGTGCCCTATATTGTACATGATGTGATCAGCGCTGTAATGTAGAGAACAGTGGTCCTAGTAATAAATATTCGCTGTCCCCACATTATAAGTGCCCTATATTGTACATGATGTGATCAGCGCGGTAATGTACAGAACAGTGGTCCTAGTAATAAAGAGGCTCTGTCCCCACATTATAAGTGGCCTATATTGTACATGATGTGATCAGCGCTGTAATGTAGAGAACAGTGGTCCTAGTAATAAATAGGCGCTGTCCCCACATTATAAGTGGCCTATCTTGTACATGATGTGATCAGCGCGGTAATGTAGAGAACAGTGGTCCTAGTAATAAAGAGGCTCTGTCCCCACATTATAAGTGGCCTATATTGTACATGATGTGATCAGCGCTGTAATGTAGAGAACAGTGGTCCTAGTAATAAAGAGGCTCTGTCACCACATTATAAGTGCCCTATATTGTACATGATGTGATCGGCGCTGTAATGTAGATAACAGTGGTCCTAGTAATAAAGAGGCTCTGTCACCACATTATAAGTGGCCTATATTGTACATGATGTGATCAGCGCTGTAATGTAGAGAACAGTGGTCCTAGTAATAAAGAGGCTCTGTCACCACATTATAAGTGTCCTGTCTCCTACATAATGTGATCGGCGCTGTAATGTAGATAACAGTGGTCCTAGTAATAAAGAGGCTGTCACCACATTATAAGTGGCTTATATTGTACATGATATGATTGGCGCTGTAATGTAGAGAACAGTGGTCCTAGTAATAAAGAGGCTCTGTCACCACATTATAAGTGGCTTATATTGTACATGATATGATTGGCGCTGTAATGTAGATAACAGTGGTCCTAGTAATAAATAGGCGCTGTCCCCACATTATAAGTGGCCTATCTTGTACATGATGTGATCAGCGCGGTAATGTAGAGAACAGTGGTCCTAGTAATAAAGAGGCTCTGTCCCCACATTATAAGTGGCCTATATTGTACATGATGTGATCAGCGCTGTAATGTAGAGAACAGTGGTCCTAGTAATAAAGAGGCTCTGTCACCACATTATAAGTGCCCTATATTGTACATGATGTGATCGGCGCTGTAATGTAGATAACAGTGGTCCTAGTAATAAAGAGGCTCTGTCACCACATTATAAGTGGCTTATATTGTACATGATATGATTGGCGCTGTAATGTAGAGAACAGTGGTCCTAGTAATAAAGAGGCTCTGTCACCACATTATAAGTGTCCTGTCTCCTACATAATGTGATCAGCGCTGTAATGTAGATAACAGTGGTCCTAGTAATAAAGAGGCTGTCACCACATTATAAGTGCCCTATATTGTACATGATGTGATCGGCACTGTAATGTAGATAACAGTGGTCCTAGTAATAAAGAGGCTCTGTCCCCACATTATAAGTGCCCTATATTGTACATGATGTGATCGGCGCTGTAATGTAGATAACAGTGGTCCTAGTAATAAAGAGGCTGTCACCACATTATAAGTGGCCTGTCTCCTACATGATGTGATCAGCGCTGTAATGTAGATAACAGTGGTCCTAGTAATAAAGAGTCTCTGTCCCCACATTATAAGTGCCCTATATTGTACATGATGTGATCAGCGCGGTAATGTAGAGAACAGTGGTCCTAGTAATAAAGAGGCTCTGTCACCACATTATAAGTGCCCTATATTGTACATGATGTGATCAGCGCTGTAATGTAGATAACAGTGGTCCTAGTAATAAAGAGGCTGTCACCACATTATAAGTGGCCTGTCTCCTACATGATGTGATCAGCGCTGTAATGTAGAGAACAGTGGTCCTAGTAATAAAGAGGCTCTGTCCCCACATTATAAGTGCCCTATATTGTACATGATGTGATCGGCGCTGTAATGTAGAGAACAGCAGTGTTTTTTTATTTAGAAAAACAATAATTTTTGACGGAGTTATGACCTATATTAGCTTTATGCTAATGAGTTTCTCAATGGACAACTGGGCGTGTTTTACTATATGACCAAGTGGACGTTGTGGAGAGAAGTGTATGACGCTGACCAATCAGTGACCAATCAGCGTCATACACTTCTCTCCATTCATTTACACTGCAGATAGCGATATAGCTAGATCACTATGTGCAGCCACATACACACACTATAACGCTACTCATACGTCCTGACAATGAATATACATTACCTCCAGCCAGGACGTGACGTGTATTCATTCTCCGGACCACTTCTGTAGCATCTCTGTGATTTACAGCACCGCACAGCAAGATCTCGCGAGACTACGCCTGCTATGCTGTAAATCACAGAGAAGTGCAGAGACGTGGTCAGGATTCTGAATACACATCCCGTCCTGGCTGGAGGTCCTATTATAATCCGTCACAACTTTGTGTTTAGCTAAAACTGACGGCTTTGCACATTGTAATAATGATTAGATGCCATATGGCTTAATGATGTGTGACGATATATTGACCAGATAAATCTCTATAGGGGCCGCTCTCCACACGACACACTCTCTATAGGGGGCGCTCTCCACACGACACGCTCTCTATACGGGGCGCACTCCACACGACACGCTCTCTATACGGGGCGCTCTCCACACGGGGCGCTCTCCATAGGGGGTGCTCTCCACACGACACACTATATGAGCCGCTCTCCACATGACACGCTCTCTATAGGGCCCGCTCTCTATAGGGGCCGCTCTCCACATGACACACTCTCTATAGGGGCCGCTCTCCACATGACACACTCTATAGGGCCCGCTCTCCACATGACACGCTCTATAGGGCCCGCTCTCCACATGACACGCTCTCTATAGGGCCCGCTCTCCACATGACACGCTCTCTATAGGGGCCGCTCTCCACATGCCACGCTCTCTATAGGAGCCGCTCTCCACATGCCACGCTCTCTATAGGGGCCGCTCTCCACATGCCACGCTCTCTATAGGAGCCGCTCTCCACACGCCACGCTCTCTATAGGGGCCGCTCTCCACACGCCACGCTCTCTATAGGGGCCGCTCTCCACACGACACACTCTCTATAGGGGCCGCTCTCCACACGACACACTCTCTATAGGGGCCGCTCTCCACACGACACACTCTATAGGGGCCGCTCTCCACATGACACACTCTCTATAGGGGCTGCTCTATACATGTATAAGGACGTTACACGCACGCTGCGTAACTATAAGAGTTGGTCTACGTGTAAATGCGATACATAAATATTTCTACAATCTCAGCGCCGTCCACCCTCAGCAGCACGGCCGGGTCACTTACCCTGAAGAAGCAGGAGGAGGAGGATGAAGAAGAATCCCGGGACCGTCCGTCTCGGCGCCGCCATCTTGTTACCGCTGGATGATGTGAGCACCGGAGCCCGCCAGACACAGCCCGTTCTCCGGATTAATTCGCTGTTGTAACGGTCCCCGTGTAGCCACGCCCCACGGACCAAGATCTTCCCACGCCACTGAATGTTTCAGACACCTGTCGGTCATGTGTGTGTACTGCAGCTGTCCCTGGGTCCTCACAGCCAAGAGAAGGCTGAACAGGCCTAGTCTAGGAGGGGCTGCCCCATAACATATTATTAGGGGGGGGGGCTGCCCCATGGCATATTATTAGGGGGGGGGCTGCCCCATGACATATTATTAGGGGGGGGGCTGCCCCATGACATATTATTAGGGGGGGGGGCTGCCCCATGACATATTATTAGGGGGGGGGGCTGCCCCATGACATATTAGGGGGGGGCTGCCTCATGACATATTATTACGAGGGGGCTGCCCCATGACATATTATTAGGGGGGGGCTGCCCCATGACATATTATTAGGGGGGGGCTGCCCCATGACATATTATTAGGGGGGGGGGCTGCCCCATGACATATTATTAGGGGGGGCTGCCCCATGGCATATTATTAGGGGAACTGCCCCATGGCATATTATTAGGGGGGGGCTGCCCCATGGCATATTATTAGGAGGGGGCTGCCCCATGACATATTATTAGGGGGGGGCTGCCCCATGGCATATTATTAGGGGGGGGCTGCCCCATGACATATTATTAGGGGGGGGGCTGCCCCATGGCATATTATTAGGGGGGGCTGCCCCATGACATATTATTAGGAGGGGGCTGCCCCATAACATATTATTAGGGGGGGGCTGCCCCATGACATATTATTAGGAGGGGCTGCCCCATGGCATATTATTAGGGGGGGCAGCCCCATGGCATATTATTAGGTGGGGGCTGCCCCATGGCATATTATTAGGGGGGGCTGCCCCATGGCATATTATTAGGGGGGGCAGCCCCATGGCATATTATTAGGTGGGGGCTGCCCCATGGCATATTATTAGGGGGGGCTGCCCCATGGCATATTATTAGGGGGGGGCTGCCCCATGGCATATTATTAGGGGGGGCTGCCCCATGGCATATTATTAGGGGGGGCTGCCCCATGGCATATTATTAGGGGGGGCTGCCCCATGGCATATTATTAGGGGGGGGCTGCCCCATGGCATATTATTAGGGGGGGCTGCCCCATGGCATATTATTAGGGGGGCTGCCCCATGACATATTATTAGGAGGGGCTGCCCCATGGCATATTATATGGGGGGGGGCTGCCCCATGGCATATTATTAGGAGGGGCTGCCCCATGGTATATTATTAGGGGGGGGGCTGCCCCATGGCATATTATTAGGGGGGGCTGCCTCATGACATATTATTAGGGGGGGCTGCCCCATGGCATATTATTAGGGGGGGGGCTGCCCCATGACATATTATTAGGAGGGGGCTGCCTCATGACATATTATTAGGGGGGGCTGCCCCATGGCATATTATTAGGGGGGCTGCCCCATGGCATATTATTAGGGGGGGGCAGCCCCATGGCATATTATTAGGGGGGGGCTGCCCCATGGCATATTATTAGGGGGGGCTACCCCATGGCATATTATTAGGGGGGCTGCCCCATGGCATATTATTAGGAGGGGGGCTGCCCCATGGCATATTATTAGGGGGGGGGGCTGCCCCACGGCATATTATTAGGGGGGGCTGCCCCATGGCATATTATTAGGGGGGGCTGCCCCATGGTATATTATTAGGGGGGGGGCTGCCCCATGGCATATTATTAGGGGGAGGCTGCCCCATGGCATATTATTAGGAGGGGCTGCCCCATGGTATATTATTAGGGGGAGGCTGCCCCATGGCATATTATTAGGGGGAGGCTGCCCCATGGCATATTATTAGGGGGAGGCTGCCCCATGGCATATTATTAGGGGGGGCTGCCCCATGGTATATTATATGGGGGGGGCTGCCCCATGGCATATTATTAGGAGGGGCTGCCCCATGGTATATTATTAGGGGGGCTGCCCCATGGCATATTATTAGGAGGGGCTGCCCCATGGTATATTATTAGGGGGGGGGCTGCCCCATGACATATTATTAGGGGGGGGCTGCCCCATGGCATATTATTAGGGGGGGGCTGCCCCATGACATATTATTAGGGGGGGGGCTGCCCCATGGCATATTATTAGGGGGGGCTGCCCCATGACATATTATTAGGAGGGGGCTGCCCCATAACATATTATTAGGGGGGGGGCTGCCCCATGACATATTATTAGGAGGGGGCTGCCTCATGACATATTATTAGGGGGGGCTGCCCCATGGCATATTATTAGGGGGGGCTGCCCCATGGCATATTATTAGGGGGGGCAGCCCCATGGCATATTATTAGGTGGGGGCTGCCCCATGGCATATTATTAGGGGGGGCTGCCCCATGGCATATTATTAGGGGGGGCTGCCCCATGGCATATTATTAGGGGGGGCTGCCCCATGGCATATTATTAGGGGGGCTGCCCCATGACATATTATTAGGAGGGGCTGCCCCATGGCATATTATATGGGGGGGGCTGCCCCATGGCATATTATTAGGGGGGGGGCTGCCCCATGGCATATTATTAGGGGGGGCTGCCTCATGACATATTATTAGGGGGGGCTGCCCCATGGCATATTATTAGGGGGGGGGCTGCCCCATGACATATTATTAGGAGGGGGCTGCCTCATGACATATTATTAGGGGGGGCTGCCCCATGGCATATTATTAGGGGGGCTGCCCCATGGCATATTATTAGGGGGGGGCAGCCCCATGGCATATTATTAGGGGGGGGCTGCCCCATGGCATATTATTAGGGGGGGCTACCCCATGGCATATTATTAGGGGGGCTGCCCCATGGCATATTATTAGGAGGGGGGCTGCCCCATGGCATATTATTAGGGGGGGGGGCTGCCCCATGGCATATTATTAGGGGGGGGCTGCCCCATGGCATATTATTAGGGGGGGCTGCCCCATGGTATATTATTAGGGGGGGGGGCTGCCCCATGGCATATTATTAGGGGGAGGCTGCCCCATGGCATATTATTAGGGGGAGGCTGCCCCATGGCATATTATTAGGGGGGGCTGCCCCATGGCATATTATATGGGGGGGGCTGCCCCATGGCATATTATTAGGAGGGGCTGCCCCATGGTATATTATTAGGGGGGCTGCCCCATGGCATATTATTAGGAGGGGCTGCCCCATGGTATATTATTAGGGGGGGGCTGCCCCATGGCATATTATTAGGGGGGGCTGCCCCATGGCATATTATTAGGGGGGCTGCCCCATGGCATATTATTAGGAGGGGGCTGCCCCATGGCATATTATTAGGAGGGGCTGCCCCATGACATATTATTAGGGGGGGGGGGCTGCCCCATGACATATTATTAGGGGGGGGGCTGCCCCATGACATATTATTAGGGGGGCTGCCCCATGGCATATTATTAGGGGGGGGCAGCCCCATGGCATATTATTAGGGGGGGGCTGCCCCATGGCATATTATTAGGGGGGCTGCCCCATGGCATATTATTAGGGGGGGCTGCCCCATGGCATATTATTAGGGGGGGCTGCCCCATGGCATATTATTAGGAGGGGGGCTGCCCCATGGCATATTATTAGGGGGGCTGCCCCATGGCATATTATTAGGGGGGGGCTGCCCCATGGCATATTATTAGGGGGGGCTGCCCCATGGCATATTATTAGGGGGGGGCTGCCCCATGACATATTATTAGGAGGGGCTGCCCCATGGCATATTATATGGGGGGGGCTGCCCCATGGCATATTATTAGGAGGGGCTGCCCCATGGCATATTATATGGGGGGGGGCTGCCCCATGGTATATTATTAGGGGGGCTGCCCCATGGCATATTATTAGGAGGGGCTGCCCCATGGTATATTATTAGGGGGGGGCTGCCCCATGGCATATTATTAGGGGGGGCTGCCCCATGGCATATTATTAGGGGGGGCTGCCCCATGGCATATTATTAGGAGGGGCTGCCCCATGGCATATTATTAGGAGGGGCTGCCCCATGGCATATTATTAGGAGGGGGCTGCCCCATGGCATATTATTAGGAAGGGCTGCCCCATGGCATATTATTAGGGGGGGGCTGCCCCATGGCATATTATTAGGAGGGGCTGCCCCATGGCATATTATTAGGGGGGGCTGCCCCATGGCATATTATTAGGGGGGGCTGCCCCATGGCATATTATTAGGAGGGCTGCCCCATGGCATATTATTAGGAGGGGCTGCCCCATGGCATATTATTAGGAGGGGGCTGCCCCATGGCATATTATTAGGAAGGGCTGCCCCATGGCATATTATTAGGAGGGGGCTGCCCCATGGCATATTATTAGGGGGGGGCTGCCCCATGGCATATTATTAGGAGGGGGCTGCCCCATGGCATATTATTAGGGGGGGCTGCCCCATGGCATATTATTAGGGGGGCTGCCCCATGGCATATTATTAGGGGGGGGCTGCCCCATGGCATATTATTAGGAGGGGCTGCCCCATGGCATATTATTAGGAAGGGCTGCCCCATGGCATATTATTAGGTGGGGGCTGCCCCATGGCATATTATTAGGAGGGGGCTGCCCCATGGCATATTATTAGGTGGGGGCTGCCCCATGGCATATTATTAGGGGGGGCTGCCCCATGGCATATTATTAGGAGGGGGCTGCCCCATGGCATATTATTAGGAGGGGCTGCCCCATGGCATATTATTAGGAAGGGCTGCCCCATGGCATATTATTAGGAGGGGCTGCCCCATGGCATATTATTAGGGGGGCTGCCCCATGGCATATTATTAGGAGGGGCTGCCCCATGACATATTATTAGGGGGGGCTGCCCCATGACATATTATTAGGTGGGGGCTGCTCCATGGCATATTATTAGGTGGGGGCTGCCCCATGGCATATTATTAGGGGGGGCTGCCCCATGGCATATTATTAGGGGGGCTGCCCCATGGCATATTATTAGGTGGGGGCTGCTCCATGGCATATTATTAGGAGGGGCTGCCCCATGGCATATTATTAGGAGGGGGCTGCCTCATGGCATATTATTAGGAGGCGGCTGCCCCATGGCATATTATTAGGGGGGGCTGCCCCATGGCATATTATTGGGGGGGGGGCTGCCCCATGGCATATTACTAGGAGGGGGCTGCCCCATGGCATATTATTAGGGGGGGGCTGCCCCATGGCATATTACTAGGAGGGGGCTGCCCCATGTCATATTATTAGGTGGGGCTGCCCCATGGCATATTACTAGGAGGGGGCTGCCCCATGGCATATTATAAGGGGGGGCTGCCCCATGGCATATTATTAGGGGGGCTGCCCCATGGCATATTATTAGGAGGGGGCTGCCCCATGACATATTTTTAGGAGGGGCTGCCCCATGGCATATTATTAGGAGGGGGCTGCCCCATGACATATTATTAGGGGGGGCTGCCCCATGGCATATTTTTAGGAGAGGCTGCCCCATGGCATATTATTAGGAGGGGGCTGCCCCATGGCATATTATTAGGAGGGGGCTGCCCCATGGCATATTATTAGGAGGGGCTGCCCCATGGCATAATATTAAGGTGGGGCTGCCCCATGGCATATTATTAGGAGGGGCTGCCCAATGGCATATTATTAAGGTGGGGCTGCCCCATGGCATATTATTAGGAGGGGCTGCCCCATGGCATATTATTAGGGGGGGCTGCCCCATGGCATATTATTAGGGGGGGGCTGCCCCATGACATATTATTAGGAGGAGCTGCCCCATGGCATATTATTAGGGGGGGGCTGCCCCCATGGCTTATTATTAGGAGGGGGCTGCCCCATGACATATTATTAGGGGGGCTGCCCCCATGGCTTATTATTAGGAGGGGGCTGCCCCATGGCATATTATTAGGAGGGGCTGCCCCATGACATATTATTAGGGGGGGCTGCCCCCATGGCTTATTATTAGGAGGGGGCTGCCCCATGGCATATTATTAGGAGGGTCTGCCCCATGGCATATTATTAGGAGGGGCTGCCCCATGGCATATTATTAGGTGGGGGCTGCCCCATGGCATATTATTAGGGGGGGGCTGCCCCATGACATATTATTAGGAGGGGCTGCCCCATGACATATTATTAGGGGGGGCTGCCCCCATGGCTTATTATTAGGAGGGGGCTGCCCCATGGCATATTATTAGGAGGGTCTGCCCCATGGCATATTATTAGGAGGGGCTGCCCCATGACATATTATTAGGAGGGGCTGCCCCATGGCATATTATTAGGTGGGGGCTGCCCCATGGCATATTATTAGGGGGGGCTGCCCCATGACATATTATTAGGGGGGCTGCCCCATGGCATATTATTAGGGGGGGCAGCCCCATGGCATATTATTAGGTGGGGGCTGCCCCATGGCATATTATTAGGAGGGGGCTGCCCCATGGCATATTATTAGGGGGGGGCTGCACCATGGCATATTATTAGGGGGGGGCTGCCCCATGGCATATTATTAGGAGGGGGCTGCCCCATGGCATATTATTAGGGGGGCTGCCCCATGGCATATTATTAGGGGGGGCTGCCCCATGGCATATTATTAGGAGGGGGGCTGCCCCATGGCATATTATTAGGTGGGGGCTGCCCCATGGCATATTATTAGGTGGGGGCTGCCCCATGGCATATTATTAGGGGGGCTGCCCCATGGCATATTATTAGGAGGGGCTGCCCCATGGCATATTATTAGGTGGGGGCTGCCCCATGGCATATTATTAGGGGGGGCTGCCCCATGGCATATTATTAGGGGGGGGGCTGCCCCATGGCATATTATTAGGAGGGGGCTGCCCCATGGCATATTATTAGGGGGGGGCTGCCCCATGGCATATTATTAGGGGGGGCTGCCCCATGGCATATTATTAGGAGGGGGCTGCCCCATGGCATATTATTAGGGGGGGCTGCCCCATGGCTTATTATTAGGAGGGGGCTGCCCCATGGCACATTATTAGGGGGGGCTGCCCCATGGCATATTATTAGGTGGGGGCTGCCCCATGGCATATTATTAGGAGAGGGCTGCCCCATGGCATATTATTAGGGGGGGCAGCCCCATGGCATATTATTAGGTGGGGGCTGCCCCATGGCATATTATTAGGAGGGGGCTGCCCCATGGCATATTATTAGGTGGGGGCTGCCCCATGGCATATTATTAGGGGGGGCAGCCCCATGGCATATTATTAGGGGGGGCAGCCCCATGGCATATTATTAGGGGGGGCTGCCCCATGGCATATTATTAGGGGGGGCAGCCCCATGGCATATTATTAGGAGGGGTGCCCCATGGCATATTATTAGGGGGGGCAGCCCCATGGCATATTATTAGGGGGGGCAGCCCCATGGCATATTATTAGGGGGGCTGCCCCATGGCATATTATTAGGGGGGGCAGCCCCATGGCATATTATTAGGTGGGGGCTGCCCCATGGCATATTATTAGGAGGGGGCTGCCCCATGGCATATTATTAGGGGGGGCAGCCCCATGGCATATTATTAGGTGGGGGCTGCCCCATGGCATATTATTAGGTGGGGGCTGCCCCATGGCATATTATTAGGAGGGGGCTGCCCCATGGCATATTATTAGGGGGGGGCTGCCCCATGGCATATTATTAGGGGGGGCTGCCCCATGGCATATTATTAGGAGGGGGCTGCCCCATGGCATATTATTAGGGGGGGCTGCCCCATGGCATATTATTAGGGGGGCTGCCCCATGGCATATTATTAGGAGGGGGCTGCCCCATGGCATATTATTAGGGGGGGGCTGCCCCATGGCATATTATTAGGGGGGGGCTGCCCCATGACATATTATTAGGGGGGCTGCCCCATGGCATATTATTAGGGGGGGCAGCCCCATGGCATATTATTAGGTGGGGGCTGCCCCATGGCATATTATTAGGAGGGGGCTGCCCCATGGCATATTATTAGGGGGGGCTGCCCCATGGCATATTATTAGGGGGGGGCTGCCCCATGGCATATTATTAGGAGGGGGCTGCCCCATGGCATATTATTAGGGGGGGCTGCCCCATGGCTTATTATTAGGGGGGGGCTGCCCCATGGCATATTATTAGGGGGGGGCTGCCCCATGGCATATTATTAGGTGGGGGCTGCCCCATGGCATATTATTAGGGGGGGCAGCCCCATGGCATATTATTAGGAGAGGGCTGCCCCATGGCATATTATTAGGGGGGGCAGCCCCATGGCATATTATTAGGTGGGGGCTGCCCCATGGCATATTATTAGGGGGGGCTGCCCCATGGCATATTATTAGGTGGGGGCTGCCCCATGGCATATTATTAGGGGGGCTGCCCCATGGCATATTATTAGGTGGGGGCTGCCCCATGGCATATTATTAGGGGGGGCTGCCCCATGGCATATTATTAGGAGGGGGGCTGCCCCATGGCATATCATAAGGGGGGGCTGCCCCATGGTATACTATTAGGAGGGGGCTGCCCCATGGCATATTATTAGGGGGGGGCTGCCCCATGGCATATTATTAGGGGGGGCTGCCCCATGGCATATTATTAGGAGGGGGCTGCCCCATGGCATATTATTAGGGGGGGGGCTGCCCCATGGCATATTATTAGGAGGGGGGCTGCCCCATGGCATATCATAAGGGGGGGCTGCCCCATGGTATACTATTAGGAGGGGGCTGCCCCATGGCATATTATTAGGGGGGGGCTGCCCCATGGCATATTATTAGGGGGGGCTGCCCCATGGCATATTATTAGGAGGGGGCTGCCCCATGGCATATTATTAGGGGGGGGGCTGCCCCATGGCATATTATAAGGGGGGGGCTGCCCCATGGCATATTATTAGGAGGGGGGCTGCCCCATGGTATATTATTATATTTCATCCTACAACAGGACAATGACCCAAAGCACCTCCAAATGCTGCAAGAACTATTTAGGGAAGAAGCCGGCAGCCGGTATTCTATCTGTAATGGAGGGGCCAGCGCAGTCACCAGATCTCAACCCCATAGAGCTGTTGTGGGAGGAGCTTGACCGTAGGGTACGCAAGAAGTGCCCATCAAGCCGATCCAACTTGTGGGAGGGGCTTCTGGAAGCATGGGGGGAAATGTCTCCCGATGACCTCAGCAAATTAACAGCTCGAATGCCAAAGGTCTGCAATGCTGGAATTGCTGCAAATGGAGCGACCAAAGCAAAGTCTGAAGGAGAAAATCATTATTTCTAACCTTGTCAATGTCTGGACTGGATTTTCTAGTCATTTTGCAACTCATTTGATAAATATAAGTGTGAGATTTCATGGAAAACACAAAATTGTCTGGTGACCCCAAACTTTTGAATGGAAGTGTACGTCGGGTGTGACGCCGGACAGCACAAGTCTATGGGTAAGTTGCTTATACTATATATCCACATATACTTTTCATGTAACCCTTTGTCTGGGTCTGGTGCTGACTGCATCTTTGCCTTCACATGATTACTCAGACCTGGGACTCTGCATATTATCTAGAGCACATGCCATGTCTCCTGGGTTTATATATCTCATACATTATGTAGAGCACTGAATGCGTTTCATGGTTGCAGCTACTCCAAGTCTTACTCATGACACTTCCAAAACACATATATGTGTATTTATCATCCAACTATTGACCCCTGTCCGGCCTCATCTGCTTCACACTGTTGTCATCATCTTTGATTTTAATGTGTGTGTTTTTTATATTTTGTACCAATAAAATGATATATTTTATCAGTATAAGCATGGTTTTGACTGTATTTTTAGGTTTTTATTTTACTATAGTAACTTTTGTAGGTGCGGGCGGCCCGCGACCGCTGCGACCTGGTCGCAATTGCGACCTGAATTTGGCAGTCGCCGGGCCCCAAAGGCCCGGTGCTAGCGATGCCCCTGGTAAGCAGTGGGGCAGGGAGACAATGGGCCCAAAGTCAGACGCTGTTGCCCGCACACAGTATGATGCCCCTAAGGCTGCCCCCCCCCACAGTATAATGCCCTCATAGCTGCCCCAACATAGTACCACTATAGCTGCCCCCACATAGGATAAGGCCCCTATAGCTGCCACCTCACAGCTGCCATAACGCAGTATAATGCCACCATAGCAGCCTCCACACAGCCCCTATAGTACATACTCACCTATGCCCATTCCCACGACGGGTGGAGCAGATCCTGCTGATCCTCTGACCTGTGCAGTGTGTGGCACAGCCCACGCAGGTGCGATGACGTCACTACATTGTGCCTGTCTGTGCCGAGACGTCAGCTCCTTGCTCCAGCTTTGAATTCATCTGTATCTGCGTCCTGAGGATGCAGATATAGTTGAAACTGGGAAATCAGTGAGTGGCTCGTGACTGCGACCCACAGTTTGGGAAACAGTGCTCTAAAGAATCCATCGCTTTGCACCGAGGGTTTAACCCTTTATTGTGTGTTTGGTACCAATCAGCTTGTGGCAGCGAGTTGTGTGTCTGGGGTGTTTGGACAGAGTTGGGGTGAGATTTATGCTCACTTTCCAACATGAGTGGAAGGTGAGTGCAAGGTTGAGTAAGTGGAAATAAATGAACCCCCTGCAGTCGCAGCCACGTCACTTGCTGGGAAAGTGTGTAGATGACAGGCCACATTGTGCATTTTACTCCAGAATTGTGCCATAACTGCTATGCAACATATTTATTAATCCTTTGTACCAGAATTTAGTGCCATTTGTGCCATGCACATCAGTTTGTATGTAAAAGTAGAGTGTAACATGGGCATTAGACATATTTATGAGAGGCAACGTTTTAAAAAAATTGCCCAAATAAAAGTTACAAATGATAAAACGAAGTGGCATATCATTATCGTAGTCTCTTATCTGGTTTCATATCTTCTCCACATAGACTCTGGCGTAGCGACAGTCATCAGAAGGCCAGAACGGACATAAATGTACCACAACAAATGTGAATAAATGATCCGAGCTGTAACATTAATGACTCCTCTACTGATACATTTGGGCCACTGACCTCAGTAGAATTACTGGAGAGAACACTGGAGCCCCCTCCTGAGCAGGGGAGGAGAGAAGCCATATTCGCCACAGGAGGACATCTGCTATTCATGACGTCCCTGGGTGGGATGGAGGGGGCTACAATGTAATGATCTCATTTGTCATGGAGAGCGTCATCTGTTGCTCGTCTGCGTCTGTGACTAAATGACTGTGGGACGATTACACATCAGTCATACGCTAAGGACATGACTAACACTGAAGTCTCTGCTTTTCTACTGTGTTTCTGCAACCGGGTCAAGGTAGTAATGCCAATCCACAAGAACAGCCGCCACGGTCCCGTGGATTTATCCTGCGATTACTGAATCTTGCTTTGATGCGTTAAATGCTTATTTGGGAAGTGAAATCTACTGGTGAAGGCCGCGCTATTATTCACAGGGAACACATGATGTGACCTCTAAGTGATATCAACTATGTAACCATGGGGACCGTGTGAGACCACTAAGGATGTTATCATTACTGAGGATCATCATGGGAGTCCCTGTGTTACCAGAAATACTTCTCCTGCTGGAAGGTGGACAACTTCATCCACTAGAGGGAGCCCAGGGCCATGAACGGCTCCGGTGTACACAGTGCAATGATACAAAGGAACGGAGGAGACCACTCTGTGAAAGGTAAAGATGTACTGAAGGTCAAGTAAAGTCTGTATCATCCCCAGCATGTCAGAGGACTGTGGGGAACTCAATCCCTGCCACCCTTGGGGAAATGAAAACAAAGAATCACAATGTACAGCACAGAACACACTGTCAAAACAAAACATCATCCTCCCTATATCCTGCAATATAGAATTAACCAGGGAAGAGGAGGAAATATAGGATGAAGCAGGGAAGGAGGGGGGATAAAGGATGAAGCAGGGAAGGAGGGGGGATATAGGATGAAGGAGGGGGGATATAGGATGAAGCAGGGAAGGAGGGGGGATAAAGGATGAAGCAGGGAAGGGGGGATATAGGATGAAGCAGGGAAGGTGGGGGGTATAGGATGAAGCAGGGAAGGAGGGGGGATATAGGATGAAGCAGGGAAGGAGGGGGTGTATAGGATGAAGCAGGGAAGGGGGGGATATAGGATGAAGCAGGGAAGGAGGGGGGATATAGGATGAAGCAGGGAAGGAGGGGGGATATAGGATGAAGCAGGGAAGGTGGGGGGTATAGGATGAAGCAGGGAAGGAGGGGGATATAGGATGAAGCAGGGAAGGAGGGGGGATATAGGATGAAGCAGGGAAGGAGGGGGATATAGGATGAAGCAGGGAAGGAGGGGGGATATAGGATGAAGCAGGGAAGGACGGGGGGTATAGGATGAAGCAGGGAAGGGGGGGATATAGGATGAAGCAGGGAAGGAGGGGGGATATAGGATGAAGCAGGGAAGGGGGGGATATAGGATAAAGCAGGGAAGGAAGGGGTATATAGGATGAAGCAGGGAAGGAGGGGGGGTATAGGATGAAGCAGGGAAGGAGGGGGGGTATAGGATGAAGCAGGGAAGGGGGGGGGGTATAGGATGAAGCAGGGAAGGGGGGGATATAGGATGAAGCAGGGAAGGAGGGGGGATATAGGATGAAGCAGGGAAGGGGGGGATATAGGATAAAGCAGGGAAGGAGGGGGTATATAGGATAAAGCAGGGAAGGAGAGGGGATATAGGATGAAGCAGGGAAGGAGGGGGGTATAGGATGAAGCAGGGAAGGGGGGGATATAGGATGAAGCAGGGAAGGAGGGGGGATATAGGATGAAGCAGGGAAGGGGGGGATATAGGATAAAGCAGGGAAGGAGGGGGGATATAGGATGAAGCAGGGAAGGAGGGGGGTATAGGATGAAGCAGGGAAGGAGGGGGGATATAGGATGAAGCAGGGAAGGAGGGGGGATATAGGATGAAGCAGGGAAGGAGGGGGGATATAGGATGAAGCAGGGAAGGAGGGGGGTATAGGATGAAGCAGGGAAGGAGGGGGGATATAGGATGAAGCAGGGAAGGAGGGGGGATATAGGATGAAGCAGGGAAGGAGGGGGGATATAGGATGAAGCAGGGAAGGAGGGGGGATATAGGATGAAGCAGGGAAGGAGGGGGGATATAGGATGAAGCAGGGAAGGGGGGGGGATATAGGATGAAGCAGGGAAGGAGGGGGGATATAGGATGAAGCAGGGAAGGAGGGGGGATATAGGATGAAGCAGGGAAGGAGGGGGGGTATAGGATGAAGCAGGGAAGGAGGGGGATATAGGATGAAGCAGGGAAGGAGGGGGGATATAGGATGAAGCAGGGAAGGAGGGGGGATATAGGATGAAGCAGGGAAGGAGGGGGGGTATAGGATGAAGCAGGGAAGGAGGGGGATATAGGATGAAGCAGGGAAGGAGGGGGGATATAGGATGAAGCAGGGAAGGAGGGGGGATATAGGATGAAGCAGGGAAGGAGGGGGATATAGGATGAAGCAGGGAAGGAGGGGGGATATAGGATGAAGCAGGGAAGGAGGGGGGATATAGGATGAAGCAGGGAAGGAGGGGATATAGGATGAAGCAGGGAAGGAGGGGGGATATAGGATGAAGCAGGGAAGGAGGGGGGATATAGGATGAAGCAGGGAAGGAGGGGATATAGGATGAAGCAGGGAAGGAGGGGGGATATAGGATGAAGCAGGGAAGGAGGGGGGATATAGGATGAAGCAGGGAAGGAGGGGGGATATAGGATGAAGGAGGGGGGATATAGGATGAAGCAGGGAAGGAGGGGGGATATAGGATGAAGCAGGGAAGGAGGGGGGATATAGGATGAAGCAGGGAAGGAGGGGGGATATAGGATGAAGGAGGGGGGATATAGGATGAAGCAGGGAAGGAGGGGGGGTATAGGATGAAGCAGGGAAGGAGGGGGATATAGGATGAAGCAGGGAAGGAGGGGGGATATAGGATGAAGCAGGTAAGGAGGGGGGATATAGGATGAAGCAGGGAAGGAGGGGGATATAGGATGAAGCAGGGAAGGAGGGGGGATATAGGATGAAGCAGGGAAGGAGGGGGGATATAGGATGAAGCAGGGAAGGAGGGGATATAGGATGAAGCAGGGAAGGAGGGGGGATATAGGATGAAGCAGGGAAGGAGGGGGGTATAGGATGAAGCAGGGAAGGAGGGGGGATATAGGATGAAGCAGGGAAGGAGGGGGGATATAGGATGAAGGAGGGGGGATATAGGATGAAGCAGGGAAGGGGGGGGATATAGGATGAAGCAGGGAAGGAGGGGGGATATAGGATGAAGCAGGGAAGGAGGGGGGATATAGGATGAAGCAGGGAAGGAGGGGGGATATAGGATGAAGCAGGGAAGGAGGGGGGATATAGGATGAAGCAGGGAAGGGGGGGATATAGGATGAAGCAGGGAAGGAGGGGGGATATAGGATGAAGCAGGGAAGGTGGGGGGGTATAGGATGAAGCAGGGAAGGAGGGGGGATATAGGATGAAGCAGGGAAGGAGGGGGGGTATAGGATGAAGCAGGGAAGGGGGGGATATAGGATGAAGCAGGGAAGGAGGGGGGATATAGGATGAAGCAGGGAAGGAGGGGGGATATAGGATGAAGCAGGGAAGGTGGGGGGATATAGGATGAAGCAGGGAAGGGGGGGATATAGGATGAAGCAGGGAAGGAGGGGGGATATAGGATGAAGCAGGGAAGGAGGGGGGGTATAGGATGAAGCAGGGAAGGGGGGGATATAGGATGAAGCAGGGAAGGAGGGGGGATATAGGATGAAGCAGGGAAGGGGGGGATATAGGATAAAGCAGGGAAGGAGGGGGTATATAGGATGAAGCAGGGAAGGAGGGGGGGTATAGGATGAAGCAGGGAAGGAGGGGGGGTATAGGATGAAGCAGGGAAGGGGGGGTATAGGATGAAGCAGGGAAGGGGGGGATATAGGATGAAGGAGGGGGGATATAGGATGAAGCAGGGAAGGGGGGGATATAGGATAAAGCAGGGAAGGAGGGGGTATATAGGATAAAGCAGGGAAGGAGGGGGGATATAGGATGAAGCAGGGAAGGAGGGGGGGGTATAGGATGAAGCAGGGAGGGGGGGAAATAGGATGAAGCAGGGAAGGAGGGGGGATATAGGATGAAGCAGGGAAGGGGGGGATATAGGATAAAGCAGGGAAGGAGGGGGATATAGGATGAAGCAGGGAAGGGGGGGATATAGGATGAAGCAGGGAAGGAGGGGGGATATAGGATGAAGCAGGGAAGGAGGGGGATATAGGATGAAGCAGGGAAGGAGGGGGGATATAGGATGAAGCAGGGAAGGAGGGGGGATATAGGATGAAGCAGGGAAGGAGGGGATATAGGATGAAGCAGGGAAGGAGGGGGGATATTGGATGAAGCAGGGAAGGAGGGGGGTATAGGATGAAGCAGGGAAGGAGGGGGGATATAGGATGAAGGAGGGGGGATATAGGATGAAGCAGGGAAGGAGGGGGGATATAGGATGAAGCAGGGAAGGAGGGGATATAGGATGAAGCAGGGAAGGAGGGGGGATATTGGATGAAGCAGGGAAGGAGGGGGGTATAGGATGAAGCAGGGAAGGAGGGGGGATATAGGATGAAGGAGGGGGGATATAGGATGAAGCAGGGAAGGGGGGGATATAGGATGAAGCAGGGAAGGAGGGGGGATATAGGATGAAGCAGGGAAGGAGGAGGGATATAGGATGAAGCAGGGAAGGAGGGGGGATATAGGATGAAGCAGGGAAGGGGGGGATATAGGATGAAGCAGGGAAGGAGGGGGATATAGGATGAAGCAGGGAAGGTGGGGGGGTATAGGATGAAGCAGGGAAGGAGGGGGGATATAGGATGAAGCAGGGAAGGAGGGGGGGTATAGGATGAAGCAGGGAAGGGGGGGATATAGGATGAAGCAGGGAAGGAGGGGGGATATAGGATGAAGCAGGGAAGGAGGGGGGATATAGGATGAAGCAGGGAAGGTGGGGGGTATAGGATGAAGCAGGGAAGGAGGGGGGATATAGGATGAAGCAGGGAAGGAGGGGGGGTATATGATGAAGCAGGGAAGGGGGGGATATAGGATGAAGCAGGGAAGGAGGGGGGATATAGGATGAAGCAGGGAAGGGGGGGATATAGGATAAAGCAGGGAAGGAGGGGGTATATAGGATGAAGCAGGGAAGGAGGGGGGGTATAGGATGAAGCAGGGAAGGAGGGGGGTATAGGATGAAGCAGGGAAGGGGGGGGTATAGGATGAAGCAGGGAAGGGGGGATATAGGATGAAGCAGGGAAGGAGGGGGGATATAGGATGAAGCAGGGAAGGGGGGGATATAGGATAAAGCAGGGAAGGAGGGGGTATATAGGATAAAGCAGGGAAGGAGGGGGGATATAGGATGAAGCAGGGAAGGAGGGGGGGTATAGGATGAAGCAGGGAAGGGGGGGATATAGGATGAAGCAGGGAAGGAGGGGGGATATAGGATGAAGCAGGGAAGGGGGGGATATAGGATAAAGCAGGGAAGGAGGGGGATATAGGATGAAGCAGGGAAGGAGGGGATATAGGATGAAGCAGGGAAGGAGGGGGGATATAGGATGAAACAGGGAAGGGGGGGATATAGGATAAAGCAGGGAAGGAGGGGGTATATAGGATGAAGCAGGGAAGGAGGGGGGATATAGGATGAAGCAGGGAAGGGGGGGGATATAGGATGAAGCAGGGAAGGGGGGATATAGGATGAAGCAGGGAAGGAGGGGGGATATAGGATGAAGCAGGGAAGGAGGGGGGATATAGGATGAAGCAGGGAAGGTGGGGGGGTATAGGATGAAGCAGGGAAGGAGGGGGGATATAGGATGAAGCAGGGAAGGAGGGGGGGTATAGGATGAAGCAGGGAAGGGGGGGATATAGGATGAAGCAGGGAAGGAGGGGGATATAGGATGAAGCAGGGAAGGAGGGGGATATAGGATGAAGCAGGGAAGGTGGGGGGGTATAGGATGAAGCAGGGAAGGAGGGGGGATATAGGATGAAGCAGGGAAGGAGGGGGGGTATAGGATGAAGCAGGGAAGGGGGGGATATAGGATGAAGCAGGGAAGGAGGGGGGATATAGGATGAAGCAGGGAAGGAGGGGGATATAGGATGAAGCAGGGAAGGGGGGGATATAGGATGAAGCAGGGAAGGAGGGGGGATATAGGATGAAGCAGGGAAGGAGGGGGGATATAGGATGAAGCAGGGAAGGGGGGGATATAGGATAAAGCAGGGAAGGAGGGGGGATATAGGATGAAGCAGGGAAGGAGGGGGGATATAGGATGAAGCAGGGAAGGAGGGGGGATATAGGATGAAGCAGGGAAGGAGGGGGATATAGGATGAAGCAGGGAAGGGGGGGATATAGGATGAAGCAGGGAAGGAGGGGGGATATAGGATGAAGCAGGGAAGGAGGGGGATATAGGATGAAGCAGGGAAGGGGGGGATATAGGATGAAGCAGGGAAGGAGGGGGGATATAGGATGAAGGAGGGGGGATATAGGATGAAGCAGGGAAGGAGGGGGGATATAGGATGAAGCAGGGAAGGAGGGGGATATAGGATGAAGCAGGGAAGGAGGGGGGGTATAGGATGAAGCAGGGAAGGAGGGGGGATATAGGATGAAGCAGGGAAGGAGGGGGGATATAGGATGAAGGAGGGGGGATATAGGATGAAGCAGGGAAGGAGGGGGGATATAGGATGAAGCAGGGAAGGAGGGGGGATATAGGATGAAGCAGGGAAGGGGGGGATATAGGATGAAGCAGGGAAGGAGGGGGGATATAGGATGAAGCAGGGAAGGAGGGGGGATATAGGATGAAGCAGGGAAGGAGGGGGGGTATAGGATGAAGCAGGGAAGGAGGGGGGATATAGGATGAAGCAGGGAAGGAGGGGGGGTATAGGATGAAGCAGGGAAGGGGGGATATAGGATGAAGCAGGGAAGGAGGGGGGATATAGGATGAAGCAGGGAAGGAGGGGGGATATAGGATGTAGCAGGGAAGGGGGGGATATAGGATGAAGCAGGGAAGGAGGGGGGATATAGGATGAAGCAGGGAAGGAGGGGGGATATAGGATGAAGCAGGGAAGGGGGGATATAGGATGAAGCAGGGAAGGAGGGGGGATATAGGATGAAGCAGGGAAGGAGGGGGGATATAGGATGAAGCAGGGAAGGGGGGGATATAGGATGAAGCAGGGAAGGAGGGGGGATATAGGATGAAGCAGGGAAGGAGGGGGGATATAGGATGAAGCAGGGAAGGGGGGGATATAGGATGAAGCAGGGAAGGAGGGGGGATATAGGATGAAGCAGGGAAGGAGGGGGGATATAGGATGAAGCAGGGAAGGTGGGGGGGTATAGGATGAAGCAGGGAAGGAGGGGGGATATAGGATGAAGCAGGGAAGGAGGGGGGGTGTAGGATGAAGCAGGGAAGGGGGGATATAGGATGAAGCAGGGAAGGAGGGGGGATATAGGATGAAGCAGGGAAGGAGGGGGATATAGGATGAAGCAGGGAAGGGGGGGATATAGGATGAAGGAGGGGGGATATAGGATGAAGCAGGGAAGGAGGGGGGATATAGGATGAAGCAGGGAAGGGGGGGATATAGGATAAAGCAGGGAAGGAGGGGGGATATAGGATGAAGCAGGGAAGGAGGGGGGATATAGGATGAAGCAGGGAAGAGTGGGGATATAGGATGAAGCAGGGAAGGAGGGGGGATATAGGATGAAGCAGGGAAGGAGGGGGGATATAGGATGAAGCAGGGAAGGGGGGGGATATAGGATGAAGCAGGGAAGGAGGGGGGATATAGGATGAAGGAGGGGGATATAGGATGAAGCAGGGAAGGAGGGGGGATATAGGATGAAGCAGGGAAGGAGGGGGGATATAGGATGAAGCAGGAAGGAGGGGGGATATAGGATGAAGCAGGGAAGGAGGGGGGATATAGGATGAAGCAGGAAGGAGGGGGATATAGGATGAAGCAGGGAAGGGGGGGATATGGATGAAGCAGGGAAGGAGGGGGGATATAGGATGAAGCAGGGAAGGAGGGGGATATAGGATGAAGCAGGGAAGGGGGGGATATAGGATGAAGCAGGGAAGGAGGGGGGATATAGGATGAAGGAGGGGGGATATAGGATGAAGCAGGGAAGGAGGGGGGATATAGGATGAAGCAGGGAAGGAGGGGGATATAGGATGAAGCAGGGAAGGAGGGGGGTATAGGATGAAGCAGGGAAGGAGGGGGGATATAGGATGAAGCAGGGAAGGAGGGGGGATATAGGATGAAGGAGGGGGGATATAGGATGAAGCAGGGAAGGAGGGGGGATATAGGATGAAGCAGGGAAGGAGGGGGGATATAGGATGAAGCAGGGAAGGGGGGGATATAGGATGAAGCAGGGAAGGAGGGGGGATATAGGATGAAGCAGGGAAGGAGGGGGGATATAGGATGAAGCAGGGAAGGAGGGGGGTATAGGATGAAGCAGGGAAGGGGGGGATATAGGATGAAGCAGGGAAGGAGGGGGGGTATAGGATGAAGGCAGGGAAGGGGGGATATAGGATGAAGCAGGGAAGGAGGGGGGATATAGGATGAAGCAGGGAAGGAGGGGGGATATAGGATGTAGCAGGGAAGGGGGGGATATAGGATGAAGCAGGGAAGGAGGGGGGATATAGGATGAAGCAGGGAAGGAGGGGGGATATAGGATGAAGCAGGGAAGGGGGGATATAGGATGAAGCAGGGAAGGAGGGGGATATAGGATGAAGCAGGGAAGGAGGGGGGGATATAGGATGAAGCAGGGAAGGGGGGGATATAGGATGAAGCAGGGAAGGAGGGGGGATATAGGATGAAGCAGGGAAGGAGGGGGGATATAGGATGAAGCAGGGAAGGGGGGGATATAGGATGAAGCAGGGAAGGAGGGGGATATAGGATGAAGCAGGGAAGGAGGGGGGATATAGGATGAAGCAGGGAAGGTGGGGGGGTATAGGATGAAGCAGGGAAGGAGGGGGATATAGGATGAAGCAGGGAAGGAGGGGGGGTGTAGGATGAAGCAGGGAAGGGGGGATATAGGATGAAGCAGGGAAGGAGGGGGGATATAGGATGAAGCAGGGAAGGAGGGGGATATAGGATGAAGCAGGGAAGGGGGGATATAGGATGAAGGAGGGGGGATATAGGATGAAGCAGGGAAGGAGGGGGGATATAGGATGAAGCAGGGAAGGGGGGGATATAGGATAAAGCAGGGAAGGAGGGGGGATATAGGATGAAGCAGGGAAGGAGGGGGGATATAGGATGAAGCAGGGAAGAGTGGGGATATAGGATGAAGCAGGGAAGGAGGGGGGATATAGGATGAAGCAGGGAAGGAGGGGGGATATAGGATGAAGCAGGGAAGGGGGGGGATATAGGATGAAGCAGGGAAGGAGGGGGGATATAGGATGAAGGAGGGGGATATAGGATGAAGCAGGGAAGGAGGGGGGATATAGGATGAAGCAGGGAAGGAGGGGGGATATAGGATGAAGCAGGGAAGGGGGGGATATAGGATGAAGCAGGGAAGGAGGGGGGATATAGGATGAAGCAGGGAAGGGGGGGGGGATATAGGATGAAGCAGGGAAGGAGGGGGGATATAGGATGAAGGAGGGGGAATATAGGATGAAGCAGGGAAGAAGGGGGGATATAGGATGAAGCAGGGAAGGAGGGGGATATAGGATGAAGCAGGGAAGGAGGGGGGTATAGGATGAAGCAGGGAAGGAGGGGGGATATAGGATGAAGCAGGGAAGGAGGGGGGGATATAGGATGAAGCAGGGAAGGAGGGGGGATATAGGATGAAGCAGGGAAGGTGGGGGGGTATAGGATGAAGCAGGGAAGGAGGGGGGATATAGGATGAAGCAGGGAAGGAGGGGGGGGGTATAGGATGAAGCAGGGAAGGGGGGGATATAGGATGAAGCAGGGAAGGAGGGGGGATATAGGATGAAGCAGGGAAGGAGGGGGGATATAGGATGAAGCAGGGAAGGTGGGGGGATATAGGATGAAGCAGGGAAGGGGGGGATATAGGATGAAGCAGGGAAGGAGGGGGGATATAGGATGAAGCAGGGAAGGAGGGGGGGTATAGGATGAAGCAGGGAAGGGGGGGATATAGGATGAAGCAGGGAAGGAGGGGGGATATAGGATGAAGCAGGGAAGGGGGGGATATAGGATAAAGCAGGGAAGGAGGGGGTATATAGGATGAAGCAGGGAAGGAGGGGGGGTATAGGATGAAGCAGGGAAGGAGGGGGGGTATAGGATGAAGCAGGGAAGGGGGGGTATAGGATGAAGCAGGGAAGGGGGGGATATAGGATGAAGGAGGGGGGATATAGGATGAAGCAGGGAAGGGGGGGATATAGGATAAAGCAGGGAAGGAGGGGGTATATAGGATAAAGCAGGGAAGGAGGGGGGATATAGGATGAAGCAGGGAAGGAGGGGGGGTATAGGATGAAGCAGGGAGGGGGGGAAATAGGATGAAGCAGGGAAGGAGGGGGGATATAGGATGAAGCAGGGAAGGGGGGGATATAGGATAAAGCAGGGAAGGAGGGGGATATAGGATGAAGCAGGGAAGGGGGGGATATAGGATGAAGCAGGGAAGGAGGGGGGATATAGGATGAAGCAGGGAAGGAGGGGGATATAGGATGAAGCAGGGAAGGAGGGGGGATATAGGATGAAGCAGGGAAGGAGGGGGGATATAGGATGAAGCAGGGAAGGAGGGGATATAGGATGAAGCAGGGAAGGAGGGGGGATATTGGATGAAGCAGGGAAGGAGGGGGGTATAGGATGAAGCAGGGAAGGAGGGGGGATATAGGATGAAGGAGGGGGGATATAGGATGAAGCAGGGAAGGAGGGGGGATATAGGATGAAGCAGGGAAGGAGGGGGATATAGGATGAAGCAGGGAAGGAGGGGGGATATTGGATGAAGCAGGGAAGGAGGGGGGTATAGGATGAAGCAGGGAAGGAGGGGGGATATAGGATGAAGGAGGGGGGATATAGGATGAAGCAGGGAAGGGGGGGGATATAGGATGAAGCAGGGAAGGAGGGGGGATATAGGATGAAGCAGGGAAGGAGGAGGGATATAGGATGAAGCAGGGAAGGAGGGGGGATATAGGATGAAGCAGGGAAGGGGGGGATATAGGATGAAGCAGGGAAGGAGGGGGATATAGGATGAAGCAGGGAAGGTGGGGGGGGTATAGGATGAAGCAGGGAAGGAGGGGGGATATAGGATGAAGCAGGGAAGGAGGGGGGGTATAGGATGAAGCAGGGAAGGGGGGGATATAGGATGAAGCAGGGAAGGAGGGGGGATATAGGATGAAGCAGGGAAGGAGGGGGGATATAGGATGAAGCAGGGAAGGTGGGGGGGTATAGGATGAAGCAGGGAAGGAGGGGGGATATAGGATGAAGCAGGGAAGGAGGGGGGGTATATGATGAAGCAGGGAAGGGGGGGGATATAGGATGAAGCAGGGAAGGAGGGGGGATATAGGATGAAGCAGGGAAGGGGGGGATATAGGATAAAGCAGGGAAGGAGGGGGTATATAGGATGAAGCAGGGAAGGAGGGGGGGTATAGGATGAAGCAGGGAAGGAGGGGGGTATAGGATGAAGCAGGGAAGGGGGGGGTATAGGATGAAGCAGGGAAGGGGGGGATATAGGATGAAGCAGGGAAGGAGGGGGGATATAGGATGAAGCAGGGAAGGGGGGGATATAGGATAAAGCAGGGAAGGAGGGGGTATATAGGATAAAGCAGGGAAGGAGGGGGGATATAGGATGAAGCAGGGAAGGAGGGGGGGTATAGGATGAAGCAGGGAAGGGGGGGATATAGGATGAAGCAGGGAAGGAGGGGGGATATAGGATGAAGCAGGGAAGGGGGGGATATAGGATAAAGCAGGGAAGGAGGGGGATATAGGATGAAGCAGGGAAGGAGGGGATATAGGATGAAGCAGGGAAGGAGGGGGGATATAGGATGAAACAGGGAAGGGGGGGATATAGGATAAAGCAGGGAAGGAGGGGGTATATAGGATGAAGCAGGGAAGGAGGGGGGATATAGGATGAAGCAGGGAAGGGGGGGGATATAGGATGAAGCAGGGAAGGGGGGATATAGGTTGAAGCAGGGAAGGAGGGGGGATATAGGATGAAGCAGGGAAGGAGGGGGGATATAGGATGAAGCAGGGAAGGTGGGGGGGTATAGGATGAAGCAGGGAAGGAGGGGGGATATAGGATGAAGCAGGGAAGGAGGGGGGGTATAGGATGAAGCAGGGAAGGGGGGGATATAGGATGAAGCAGGGAAGGAGGGGGATATAGGATGAAGCAGGGAAGGAGGGGGATATAGGATGAAGCAGGGAAGGTGGGGGGGTATAGGATGAAGCAGGGAAGGAGGGGGGATATAGGATGAAGCAGGGAAGGAGGGGGGTATAGGATGAAGCAGGGAAGGGGGGGATATAGGATGAAGCAGGGAAGGAGGGGGATATAGGATGAAGCAGGGAAGGAGGGGGATATAGGATGAAGAAGGGAAGGGGGGGATATAGGATGAAGCAGGGAAGGAGGGGGATATAGGATGAAGCAGGGAAGGAGGGGGGATATAGGATGAAGCAGGGAAGGGGGGGATATAGGATAAAGCAGGGAAGGAGGGGGGATATAGGATGAAGCAGGGAAGGAGGGGGGATATAGGATGAAGCAGGGAAGGAGGGGGATATAGGATGAAGCAGGAAGGAGGGGGATATAGGATGAAGCAGGGAAGGGGGGATATAGGATGAAGCAGGGAAGGAGGGGGGATATAGGATGAAGCAGGGAAGGAGGGGGATATAGGATGAAGCAGGGAAGGGGGGGATATAGGATGAAGCAGGGAAGGAGGGGGGATATAGGATGAAGGAGGGGGATATAGGATGAAGCAGGGAAGGAGGGGATATAGGATGAAGCAGGGAAGGAGGGGGATATAGGATGAAGCAGGGAAGGAGGGGGGGTATAGGATGAAGCAGGGAAGGAGGGGGGATATAGGATGAAGCAGGGAAGGAGGGGGGATATAGGATGAAGGAGGGGGGATATAGGATGAAGCAGGGAAGGAGGGGGGATATAGGATGAAGCAGGGAAGGAGGGGGATATAGGATGAAGCAGGGAAGGGGGGGGATATAGGATGAAGCAGGGAAGGAGGGGGGATATAGGATGAAGCAGGGAAGGAGGGGGGATATAGGATGAAGCAGGGAAGGAGGGGGGTATAGGATGAAGCAGGGAAGGAGGGGGGATATAGGATGAAGCAGGGAAGGAGGGGGGGTATAGGATGAAGCAGGGAAGGGGGGGATATAGGATGAAGCAGGGAAGGAGGGGGGATATAGGATGAAGCAGGGAAGGAGGGGGGATATAGGATGAAGCAGGGAAGGGGGGGGATATAGGATGAAGCAGGGAAGAGGGGGGATATAGGATGAAGCAGGGAAGGAGGGGGGATATAGGATGAAGCAGGGAAGGGGGGATATAGGATGAAGCAGGGAAGGAGGGGGGATATAGGATGAAGCAGGAAGGAGGGGGGATATAGGATGAAGCAGGGAAGGGGGGGATATAGGATGAAGCAGGGAAGGAGGGGGATATAGGATGAAGCAGGGAAGGAGGGGGGATATAGGATGAAGCAGGGAAGGGGGGGATATAGGATGAAGCAGGGAAGGAGGGGGGATATAGGATGAAGCAGGGAAGGAGGGGGGATATAGGATGAAGCAGGGAAGGTGGGGGGTATAGGATGAAGCAGGGAAGGAGGGGGGATATAGGATGAAGCAGGGAAGGAGGGGGGGTGTAGGATGAAGCAGGGAAGGGGGGGATATAGGATGAAGCAGGGAAGGAGGGGGGATATAGGATGAAGCAGGGAAGGAGGGGGATATAGGATGAAGCAGGGAAGGGGGGGATATAGGATGAAGGAGGGGGGATATAGGATGAAGCAGGGAAGGAGGGGGGATATAGGATGAAGCAGGGAAGGGGGGGATATAGGATAAAGCAGGGAAGGAGGGGGGATATAGGATGAAGCAGGGAAGGAGGGGGGATATAGGATGAAGCAGGGAAGGGTGGGGATATAGGATGAAGCAGGGAAGGAGGGGGGGATATAGGATGAAGC